>NC_135083.1:2485000-2680000 GCF_051107435.1 Chaetodon auriga
TAAGCTCCAGACGAAGATGGGCTGAAATGTCTACAAGGATTATGTCTCCTCCCTGTTGAAAGATTGGAAGGGAAAAGGCGAGTTGGAGGAAAGACACACCGACACAATGTACACAAAGACCGCAGATACAGACACAGCAGCAAGCCTTTACATCACCACCAGGGTGAAGATATCCACTTGATTAGTCTGATTGGAGCCTCGTATTAGCACCAGCTGAACTGTTAAATGCCCTCTCTGGATTTTACAAACCTGCGCCACCAGCCAGCACACACCTCTGTGCATCTCCCAGCGTTGGTCTGGGGTGTGTTTGTCAGCAAATGCTGCTGAATGATCAAAGAAATATTACAGGAATATTATAGGAATACTACAGGCACAGTGTGTCCATACGATCCTCTGTTCTGTGACTACACGTTACTGCATTACTCTAAAGAGTATATGGGCCACACGGATTTATCAATACGCAGCACAGTTAGACTGCTGATATTTCAGAGCCGTGGTCGAGGTCATAGATTCTAACAAACCTCAGTCAGATCAAGGATCAATGAGGCAGACAGACCTGACTAACATACACAACCAAACAAGCCCTCTGGCCCTACACTCTCTCTGCTACTAGAGGATGGAGATCACTGGTTAACAAGGGGGGATGCGTTCAGGTCATTTTGCGAACGAGGGGAATTGCATCCCCCCTCAAATCACCTACTGGACTGGAGGACTTGAAAAAAGACAAATCTGTCCATTAAACATTTATTGCTGTTGTGTGAAGGGATTCTCGCCCATGTAAACATCTTCATCTGCAGCTGATTTTGCAGTTTCACTCTCATTTGAAAGAACATATCCCTCGTGTTATTCCAGAGGATCCTGTTGACTGTAAAATGAGCTGAACGTTGTCCTCTGGCTGCAGCAACTTTTTGATGCTTAGGAAACCAGATCACTCAAAAAGCAGTGCATCGCATGCATACTGTATGCTCGCTCGCACATTCTAAACACAGTAAACAGTGAACAAACACAGGTATACATGCAGCTGATATGCAGATAAAGCAGACATCATGACATACACGCTGTGTTTGCACCGAGCTCTGACACAAAACTCTTCAAAGGTGACTTTTGAGGGAAGGAGAAGAAAGACAAAGTACAGTTTCGTTGTTGATGGAGCAGCCATAAATCATCATTGAAATGCCACAGATGGAAAGCTAAGCGGCAGGCAGCGGCTGTCCAATCCACCTCTTCCTTGTAAACAAAAGTGATAAAAGGAAGAGAGGAAAAGCCATCCAGCAGCGTTAATTGAGGTTGCGTGTCTCCCGGGAAACTCTTCTCTCAGCGTCTTTTTGCTTTTTGTTTTGCCAGACATATTTTAGCACTTTTTTTCCTGACAGTGCTGCGAGCGTAGCGTGTTTTCAGCTCTCATGTGCTGTCAGAGAACAGCAGAGACAAACAGCTTTAACTTCGGCAGCAGAGCGCCGCAGTGCAGATGTGCTGTCGGCTCATCAAGAGCCACGAGTAGGGATTTCCACGAGCATCTGTTTGCTGCTACATCCTGAATTCAGCCCGGAGACACAGGACGGCAGGCTGAAGCTGTGTTCACATGGAGAAGGGTGGTTTTGTGAGGAGCGTGTGCTGCCTGGAGAGATTTTGGTCAAGGAAAAGGTTTCTGTTTCCATAACAACGGACCGTTCCACATTGTACATTGTCGGACACAATCGGCCTTTGCATTAGTTAGAGACGTCACAATGCCATCAATCTTTGGAGAAACATCAGCCATGGAAAAAAGAAAAAAAACACAGGCGTGGTCAGATCTAAGGGGTCGTGTCACTGAGTCAAGAGGCCAACAGCAGGCTCAGGGGGGATCAGGTGAGTCTTCCATCCCTCAGGTGAAGCTGTAGAGATGACACAGTCCCTGCTGAACCATCAGTGCAAAAGATGTCAGCAGACATCTGGTAAAAAGTCAAGAGAACAAGCCGCCGTACGTACAAACTGATGTAAGCTCTCACAGAAACATCCAATCACAGAGCTTGAAATTCTGCGCTCTGCTAACGGAGAGCTGAAGCCGACCGATAGAGCTGAAACGATCAGCCCATTAATCAATCAGCAGAACAATCTGCAGCTACCTTCAGCGGTTCCTTAGTTCACTTTGTGCTTCTGTGTCGGATGAATTCAGCATCTTCAGCGCGCTGTGAAAACGCTCTGCATGTTTTACAGCTCTGACCTTCTGGCTCGCAGGGAACCATGATTTCTGAGCAAAACACAGAAATAATGCAAACATGCAGCCACAGCATGCAGCCTATAGTACTGTTAAATTATCTACAAGACTTCAGAGTATCTCAGTGTGTCAGTGTAGTATTTCATATTCCACATTTACCATCTAACAATTTCAATCCTAAAGACCAATGTAGGAGGTAAAGTCTGCTGCAAGGTGCAAAATAAGGACGTGGGAGTTTTGACCATAGTTTATTTGCCATAACATTAATCTTACCAGTTTCCATCGATATCGCCATCATAGACATATAATAAGAATTCTAGCTTTGGCATTTCCTCTAATTTAATTTAATTCTGCGAACCTAATTTCCACTTTGACTGACGTTGAGAGTCTGTGATGGTCAGCGTTTTGAACATGTCCCTGTTTGAGCTTCTTTAATCTGCTGGTGTTTAAATATGAGTTTGCCTCTGAAGCACAGCTCTGGAGGAGTGTTTTGACATGTATCTTGTGCTTTTACAATTAAAAATGACATGTACAGTGTTTAACTATGACAGCGCAATGAATGGCTGATTTTTGTGTAAAAAAAAATGACACATTAAAGTGCTTTAAGCGTTTTTTTGAGAGCTTTAATTAAGTGGGTGTGAAGACAAAATACAAAATCAGGGAGGCTGGATGTCATATTTAACGTCTTTTTCAAGTTTGCCATCACTGCTGCTTGTAATGAATAAAAACATAGAAAAAGGGAAGAAACACTAAAACAATGAAACCATCCAGAGCAGAGGTGATGGAGCTCAGCTGTGCAAGACGAATTTCCGACTGCTTCTTGACTGAACTGACTGAGCAAGGATTTTTAAATTGGAGGAGGAGGAGGAGGAGGAGGAGGAGGAGGAGGAGGAGGAGGATGAGTGAAGAGGGGATTAGAAAGAATCCACAGAGGAAGAAGGGCACCAGGCTCAGAGGAGGGATGTCCAGTGAATCTTTGCTGTCCCTGGAGAACACTGGGTAGCGCACCTGAGCAGTTCAGGGCTGCACGCTGTCCGTCACAGTAATCAAAACAAATCATGAAATGAACCCCCAGATGGAAAATGTGCAAGAAGTGGAATTAGCTATGAAGGAAGTGTTTCCTCTGTATTAAGGAGAGGAAAGATGGAGACGCGTCTTTCTTCATACAGCTTTCGTTTTCTCATGATCAGAAAATGTTGTCACAGTTATGAATTCAGGTGGATCCACTCTCTGTGTAAAGCTGTTTGTGTGTTCACATGAACGCATTTCCTGTTTGCTGTGGAAGAAACAACCTGAAGATCATTGCATAAGATCCCTAAAATACTGAGCTGAGTTGAATTGCAGTGTTGTGGGTCAGTTTATGACCGTCTGCTGTGGAGCAACAGGTACCGCAGAGTGTGATTAGGTTGTGTCTCTGAGCTGCACTGGTCGCTCAGTTATCTGATGCTCTGATGGTAAACAGCCTGCAGCTGTACGGTTTATTTAGTACAAGGAGAAATCCACTCCGAGAAGAAAAACCAGTCGTATCATTGACATAATAACCTGCTCTGGTATGAATTAAGAGGGACACTAACGAGGCTATGGTTAGGTTGGCATGGATGAGCTGGACCCTGAACCCTCGACATGAACATCACCGCTTTTCTTGTGGGATGTGCAGAACCCAAAAGCAGAAGACGGTTTATTGTAAAAATGTGCAGTCAATATGAAACATGCAGTCTGGACGAGCTGAGCCGGGCTGGCAGGGAGGACTGGCAGAGAGCGGTAGACCAGTGAGGCGAGGCAGAGAGAGTTGGCTGACATAGAGCAGGAGATCCAGGTGGTGTATGGCTCTGGATTTTCTAGGATGGAGACAAAGCACAGGACTGAAAGCACTGAGCACAATCACAAACTAGTTTTAAAGGAAAGCCGAGACGAAACACCACTGAGCATACCTAACTGAAGAACTGAGGCTTTGAACACTGAGCAGGTGATTAGTGATGAGCCACAGGTGTGCAGGTGGGTCGGTCGGAGGAGGGGCAGGTGACCAAGCCCAGCTCGGCTCTGACAATGACAAAGACACACAGGGAAGGGACACAGAGGAAACACAGGGAGACAGACAGCTGCAGATAGCAAGTGAGGTGGACACCAGTATGAGAGACAGTCCCCCGTCACCGGACTGGTGGAGAAGTAATCAGACGTGTTGCTATTTCTGAATGAAGACCAGAAGACAAGCTGTCCTCTAAGCTGAGGGCTGACTTGGAGGACTTAACCTGTTGGTTATTTTTGATTGTTAATTATCCTCTTAGAAAGACTGGCTCCTGTTTGCTGTTCATGTTAATAGGTTAGCATGACTGCAGGATACACGCGGTCGCAGCCATTGCGAATTCGCACACATGGCCACTGGTGTTCATTGCCTCATCAATCGTGGGATTCAAACCTGCAGCGTCATGGTCCACATGCTAACAGTCTCTCAGTCCACGCTGCCGCTTCTGTGACGACGTTAGCCGCTCGGAGTGAACCAAAGTGTTTTTCTGAATAGACAGAAACATTAAAGATTCATGCTTTGGCTCAGAGACTTGAAGCTGACTGAATAGGTAATCACGCACAGATGGTCTGAGTGTGAGTGTGAGCGTTTGGAGGCCCAAAAAAACAAAAACACAGTTTTGATTTTGACCTCTCGTTAGTCACCTCTTCAGAGGACTTCAGACTAATTACATTTATCGCGTGTGCGTCCTTGTCATTCAGCATCGTTACAAAGGTCAAAGCCAATGTCTGCTGTGTTTCCATTCACAGCAGCATCATCAAGACCAAACAGCTCTGTGTGTGTGTGTGTGTGTGTGTGTGTGTGTGTGGAAGTTTCTTGGTGAAAAAAAAATAGATTGAAGCGAGTGGGAACAGGCAAAAATAGAGAGAGGTCAATAAACAGAGAGACGGAGGATGAGGGACAAATCAATGGCAAAGAGAAAGATATGAAATGAAAGACAGAGCGAGCATCCAAAGTCACATTATCTGATATCCTCTCGTTACTGTCTCCTCTACAGTTTACCAGAATGTGTGTGTGTGTGTGTGTGTGTGTATGTGTGTGTGTGTGTGTGTGTGTGTGTGTGCAGTCTGCATTCACTGAACCATTCTGATCCTCCTGATGAAATCGGTGTATTCATTAGTTTGTTCCTTCATCCTGCACACAGGTTTGTCTGCTACATCCCTGCTTGATTTTGACAAAATTTGGATGCTTCTGGCCACAGACACAAACTGGTGGTGATACATGTTCAGGTGAAAGTGAAAAACAAAGATAAAGAAGGATTATTGTCCACATTTTGGGGGATAGACTGGCGGCGTGGACCAAACAAACAGGAGAAAACACACCGCCAAGGCATTATTGGTGCTTACCGCCAGTTACCACCAGCTCTCTTAATCACCCAGCTGCGACGTTCCAGTCTGAACCATCAGTCACTAAAAGGCACCTACGCTCTTATAAACCAACTGTTAGCTGCCCAGCACCAAACAGCAGGAAGACAACGTCTGCCTGCAAAGAAGACGGCTTTAACCTCTCTTCACACTTTGACTGGAACCGCTGGTGAGTGGTTGAAGGGTTGAGGAAGGACTGCAGGCTAATGTGTGTCTCTGTGTTAATGAGACAAAGGAAGAGCGAAGCTGTCATGTCGTCTGTGTGTGGATCACTGACAGAGAGAGAGAGAGGGAGAGAGAGAGAGAGGGAGAGAGGGAGGGAGAGAGGGAGGGAGAGAGAGAGAGAGAGAGAGGGAGAAAGAGAGAGAGAGAGGGAGAGAGAGAGAGAAAGAGAGGGAGGGAGAGAGAGAGAGAGAGAGAGAGAGAGAGAGAGGGAGGGAGAGAGAGAGAGGGAGAGAGAGAGAGAAAGAGAGGGAGGGAGAGAGAGAGAGAGAGAGAGAGAGAGAGAGGGAGGGAGAGAGAGAGAGAGAGAAAGAGAGAGAGAGAGAGCCGGCTGTCGTGTCATATCTGCCAGCCCTTGACCCTGTGACCTGAATACTGTGCATATGAAGTGATGGTGTGTGTGTGTGTGTGTGTGTGTGTGTGTGTGTGTGTGTGTGTGTGTGTGTGTGTGTGTTTCTTTCTCTTCCTTCTCTAAGGAACAGATGGAAACACATCCACATCCATCTAATCCACTGTTAGACTGTTCTCACTGTACCACCAACCACTGCACCAAATTCCATCCTCAAATTTAACACTTTAAAATGTCTTTGCTCACATGTCCATGTAGACTTGCCAAAGAAAATCTGTTCAGTATCAGTCACCTTTTGAAAACCAAATGAAAAGCAACATGCCAGGAGCAAATGCCAGTTTTTATTAAAACAAAAGTATGACTGTTGTGCTAACTGCACGCCAAATTAATCAGAGCACACAAGGCCTGATTGCTTCCTAAGTTACCATACAACGGGTTACTGATAAGCACTGTAGCATTTAAAAGACAATTTTTTAAATGGAGTCTGGTGCAGTGGATGACAAGGACAAAACAGCAGCACCATTCTGTTTTAACCGAGCAGTCTGTTGGCGAGTTCAGCTAAAAGCACAAAGACACGGAACCCGAAAGCGCTTCAGGTTGTCGCTCACGACCAGGCCTGTTTGTAACCGCTACAGACAACGTTATCGTCGCTTCAGCTGTCCGTCCTCCGCTCGGCTGCGTGTGTGTGAGGAGCGCTACGAACCACACGAGGCTGTTTCACACTGAGAGTCTTTGCGGTTGCAAAGGTAGAGAAATCAGTGATGATCAAAACCAAAAAAAAAAAAAAGACTGTCCTCTATCTGCAAGTGCCCCTGTCTGTACCTGTTGTTGCTTGTCAGCCGTAGTGTGTGTGTGTGTGTGTGTGTGTGTGTGTGTGTGTGTGTGCCACAGCCTAATGACTGTGCCTTCCTCCCTGCTAATGACCATGGTGAATTATGAGGCCATTGACTCTGCACTGCAAATGAATCCTTCATACTGAGAGCAGAGGGTGTGTGTGTGTGTGTGTGTGTGTGTGTGTGTGTGTGTGTGTGTGTGTGTAATAGACACCACATATAGCTGGTTGTCACAGGACACACATTCTCATCTACATGTGTTCAGGACCTCTCTGTATGTCCTCCCTGTGGCTCTTCTTTTTTGTCTCTGTTGACTTTCCTGGGACTGATGTTTGGAGGCATTAATGTCTTTCCCTGGACGTCTTTCTCACTTCCTGTGAAACTGTGCAGGGTTGTGTTAATCGTTCAACACATGCTGTGTCTCATGTTCTAAGTAGATCAGCTGTTCTGGTAACTTTTTCACTTCATTTCTGGGGGTCAGAAGGCAGAGTCTCAGGTCTCTAGTATGGCTCAAGCTCCAAAGAAAAAAGCAACTCAATTCCAAAAGGACCAAACTGACATCAATTTAATGAATTCAGGCCACAACAGACATTCAGATTATTGTATTTTCAGAAAATGGTGGGCTCACTGACGGCTGGTTCCACTGGCTGCAATAAAAACTGAGTTTATCTGAACTGTAAAGGTTGGATTAAGGATGTGGGGATGTGAGCTGAGAAAAGGTGAAAGGCGTTGACCAGGTGGACGCAGCTGTGCAGGTAAGCTGAGCTCCAGAAATAACGGCTGGTTGGTTTGAGAAGGAAGGTTTGCATGAAGATTTCAGACTGATTATTACAGTGAAATTAAAACCAATCTGATTCTGAACGACATTTTTGAAAGTGAACCCAAGACACTACTAAGATCAGCTGTGCTGGAGTTTAATTTGCTTCTGCAACCTTCCTGAAAACCTTAAAACACTTAAAATCCTGAGAAGGAGACAGAAGCACGTCAACAGTGAATCAGGTGAGTGTAATTTGTTTTTATCGCAGTTGTTCACTTAATGAATGCACTTGTTATGTAAGATTTTGAAAATAAAGAGAGAACTGATGAGCCACTGATATTTTAGGAGAAAACGACTTTGCTGTGTGGTTCTGTTATATTGAGCCATTAATAGTATGTAATGACAAAATCTTCCAGGCAGAAGGTGCCACAGTAAAGGCAGCATACATAAGGACACAGCTGTGAGGCGTCGCCCTCTGGCCTTGCTGGTCAGGTGTGACTGTGTTTCATGCTCATGTGGTACCTTTATTTAAATACAAGGTACATTTTGTGTATTTGACATTAAATATTACAGTCTGTTCATTTTATGTGTCACCTGGTGGGTCAAATTTCTCTTCTGGGACAGTAAAGTTAAAAGCTGTTTAAAGTTTATGCAGCACATCAAACACTACTTTGTAATGTCTGCAGCCTGATTACTCAGCACTGACGCGATTGTCCCAGTGTTCATACAGCTGCATCTACACTAGCACTTCATATTTATTCATATTTGTCAGATATGTTACTAATAGTTTATGTAAAGCAGGTTGCATCGAAGGGGAGATCATCTCAGAGACTAAAGTCATGTTCAGCTTCCTTGACACCTTACCTGAGCTTATTGATGGTGCTGTATTTGCATCTTGATCATCTTCTGTTTCATCCTTTGATGCTCTGCAAATAAAAACAGAGATGACTCAAAGGTTTGTACCTGAAACACGTGCAGAGAAGAGTAGGTTGAGTTAACTCTGATGGACGGTCTGTCTCATTCAGTCAACCTGAGGGCACTTAGTGACGTTCCAGTACCTGAGAGTGCAGTACAGGACAGTCAGGAGATATTTTGTTTATGTGATTAAACCGAGGCACAGGTCAGTATGTCCGTACTTCAAGCTTCTTTTAACTCAGCATCATTCATGTTTCAGCTGCTCTTCTTGATGCTTTTTGCATTTACATGGACGCTCGTGCATATTTGCCAAAAGAAGGTTTAGGGTTTGGCTTCTACGCCAGGTTCAGCATCCTGTGGCTCTCCTTTGTCAGACTGTATCTGCGCTGTCCCGAAGGCAGTTAATGGCTTCCCAGATTATCCTTAACTGCCACTTGATGATTAAAGAGTCCAAAATGGGATTGACTTTGACACCACTTCCAGAAAAAACTACCACCTAATGAGCAATGGAAATGAAAATCTGTCAATGTCTGCGCCGGCCCCGTGTGAAAACCAGCATATCCTGTGACACTGGTGTCATTGAGACGACTTCTCAATGACACAACAAGACTGTTTACAGTGATAATCCACCAAAACTGGCTCCACTGCAAAGCAGCGACATGAGGACAGAGCTGGAGCTCGACCTCTTCCCTGTTCCATCCTGTGACTCAGACGTAACCTTGACAGATTCCACCGGGTTTTGTTCTGTCCTCCACACGGCTGCAAACCCCACCAGGCTCGTTTCAGAGCGTTTCGCCCGCCTGCTCTGTTGACGTGCACAGATTTAACTGATTTGGTCACTTTCCCCTGATTTGTGTGTTTCTACGGTAAGTAAGCTTCATAGCTGAATGGTTTCCTTTTTCGGCTGTTTCAGTTGGGTTTATTGATGTACGATCAAGTCTGCACAGGGTTTTATTGTGAAAATTTATTCTCTACACTGTTCCTGTGTCTGACTTCCTGCGTTGCTTGATTTGCTCTGTGCAGACTGAAGCGTTTTATTGGTGAGGAGCCCGACTGTGTTCAAGAAATGTGATCTAAATACTCCCCGTTGCATTTCTCTTTATTTTTATAGACTGGACAAATGTTCTAATTGTCTCATGCTCTCTGTACTTCTCTCTTGTCAATATTTAATGCTCAACACATATCGAGTGGAAATAAGTTGAATGAGCATAAGGAATAGTTTTTTCTGTAACCGGACAAACTTGGTGGCTGTAGTGATGGAATGTCTGTCGGCTGATCTGTCCACCACCTTCATGGTCCCCAGAGGATGAACCCTCATGATTTGTGATCCCCTGACTTTGTCTGTAGTGCCACCAGCAGGTCAGAGTTTCCCAGTATTCAGTGGAATAGCTTGAGATCATCTGGATGGATGTAGAGGTAATCACGGTTCCCAGGTAATGGACCTCGTGCGAGAACATTTTCATACTCACTGAGCAAACTTTCTTCTCACTTAACTACACAAACATGTCGTAAATTGCTCGTTTCAGCCTGATGAACGCCACCTGTTCATGAGGAGGTGCTTGTTGATCATTGCCATAATCAACACCCCTAAAATCTCCATATGGCCACCTGTTCCGCTCTGTGTGGGCGAGGTTCATTTACAAAATGTCCTGCAGGAGCAATAAGAGGAATTTCACCCATTAGAAATCAGCAGACAAACGGTAACAAATGTAGCTCCGTCAGTCGTAATAGTTTATTTTAGCGCGTTTGGTATTTAAACTTCAAACCATTCAGATTAATGTATCACGATTCAAACAAGTGGAGAAAGGCAGACTCATCAGACGGGCTGGAGCACTCGTGAATTTTGTTTGTATGTTTAGTGCTAATTAGCAAATGTTAGCATGCTAACTGGCTAAAATGGTGAGCCATCATCCTGCTGCTCATTGCCACTATGAGCACGTTAGCATTTAGCTGTCGCGCAGCCTCACTGTGACCGTGAGCTCTTGCTTTTTAGCAGCTGACCTTTCAGTCGTTAAGTTGCCTTTAACTGTTCTCTCGTACTTTGTTGAATTCCCATTTATGGATTTTTTGGGGTTTGCAGGGTGCAAAGAAGAATGTGAGGCTGAATGTGTGGGTTTCTTCTCTTCTGCCGCTGAGTCTGTGGGACCCGCCGAGTTTTAAAGGTCATTCAGTGACTTGTTCCTGTATTGAAATGTGATAAAAGCGTCCATTAAATAGACGTTTGCTCATCCTCAGTGTGGGTGCAGTTAATGAGAATTAAACTATAACTCTAATACTAATGAGGAGCCAGATGTGAGGAGAAGTACATTTAGCCTTTTTCTCTGCTTCTTGTGCAGTTTTATAATGGACATATGGACCAAACTTCTCTCTGCCACCCCTCTCTTAACATATGCTTATCTCTGGCTGGTTTAACAGTGTAATATAATGAGATTGGGTACATTATCTAAAACTGTGTTAAAGAGGATTTCGCCTGTAGATTTTTACCTCATGGGCTCCACACAATCAGCTGGTGTAAGAGTGTGAATGAAACCAGTCCAAACCAAACCTCAAGCCTTCAAGGTGCCCAAACATAACCACAAACGACGACACTGCTCGTCATTGCCTGGCAGAATTTTCCTGACTTGAACATCTATTTATTCTCTGAAGACGATTCTGTTTTTGAAAGTTTCTCTTGGACTTCCAGTGAATAACATCAGAAATCAATGCATTTCAATTTCTACAGTTCTGTGAAGGTTTGAGAGTAAAGAGAGAGAACAGCAGGTTCACGGACGAGCGCGTAGCTCCGATCATTGAAGGCTTTTCCAATGAATTCAGCCGGCTTAAAGCTCTGCAGTCTTTTTCCATTTAACTGGCTGTGTGGACAGTTGAAACACTATTAAAAATTCTCAATAAAATAAGACTGAGGAGTGTTTGTGCTGCTCTGGTTTAATCTAAAAGCATTTATTAAAGACTGGCTTGTCTAAATTCTCATTATGAGACCAGAGTTAAGGCATAAATATCTTCAAATACATAAAAGACGACATGAATAATTTGTAGGTGTTAAAAGTATTTATTCTGAAGCTTTATTACATGTCTCTTGCACAAACCTTTTGCTGTTTGGAGCTTGATGGTTTTAAACATTCAGACACTCTTTCACATTTTCAGGGGCGAACTCCAGCTCTGGTGTATGCACTCCGCAGCCCTCGGTCTTCCTTTGTCGCCTCCTCGCTCTCTGTGCAGCTGATTGCCTGTTAAGACCTGACCAGAGGAGCTGTGACATATTGGAGTGTTGAGACGAAAAAGAAAAGAAGGAAAGAGAGATCTGATGGTGGAGAGAGGAAAAGGAGGAGAGGCAGTTGAAGCTACTCGTCCGTTTTTCTTCTTCTATCCCTCATTATCCACTTTCATGCTTTGATCTTCATTGTCATCCTCATTTTCCATCTCTGCACTTCTCTGTCTCCTCTCCTCGGTTCTCTCCTTTCACTGTAAGCTAATGAGAACTGTGGCTGTTATGAACCGACGCAGGACTGCAGACATCTGCTGGGCAAAACAAGGGCTTTACTCCAGATTTGTGCTCACGTTTGACCTTCATTACACACTTTATGTTGCATCTATTAGCCTGAATATGACTCCATGCAGGGGAGTAAACATTCAGATCCAGGAAGGTTGATTTGTTCCTGATGCAAAGTGTCACTCATTCCGTCTCATTGTGAGGACACTTGGAGACATCACTCATTTGATGCTGTTGGATTTCAAACTTTGCATCCTAATATTTAATTATCTGATAACAGCCTTTTTAATATAACTAAAAATATCAAAATGCCATTGAAGACATAGCAGGAGGAGTCCCAGTGAGTCCCCGCTGACACTCCATCGCCTGAAAGTCAGTCCTGAAACCTTTTCATCGTGCCGTCACGTGAACTCGCGCTGATAATGTTAAATCTAGAATCCCATCGTTTCCTGTAGGACTGAGAGTGTTCGTATTGTGTCGTTTGGATCCAGACTGAACATGAACACTATATCATCTGGCATTTATTTCATATGTAGAGTAAATTATAGACATGACATGATGAAGGTCCAACTCAGTGTCATCACTCTGACATCATTTTTAGACCTATAAGGTGCTTTGGGTGGAAGCTTTCTAATATTAAACATGATGGAAAGTAACTCAGGACTGAAGTGGTTTGGCACCAAGAGGACTGGAAGCGTCAAACCTGACAGGAGAGAAAGAAACGAGTATATTTCAGTCTGTTAACAGCCTGTGCTGTGAAGCTGTTGGATTGAACACCTGGATACAGAAAGCCACCCAGTTCACACTTATTCACCTGTTGCATCCTGGGAAGATACGATCAAAAAAGCTATGTATCAGTGCATCCAAGAATCCTTCAGTATTCTTACCAAATGCTTAAAACAGCAGAACTGCAGCTGCATCAAGAAATGATGGATGGAGAGTCGCCTGAGCAGCATCTTTGCACCTGTAGCTGGAGCTGAAGTCTTTCTGAAATTAATACCAGCGCTCTTTCTCGCTGCCTCATTAAAGTGACAGGAAGAAGCTGCTCCAGTGAGTCGTGCGCGGTGCACAGTAAATGTATTCACTTCGTAAATGTAGTTCTACACTGTTTTTGGTCATTGTCAGTTGGCTTCACAGTGAATTGATTTGTGTTATAACGTGTTCAGAAGAACTCAGCTTTCGGCCAAAACAAGTGTTTCACCTGGTGTGTGTGTGACAGAGCAACATGTGGTTTGGCAGAGATGCATCATTTCTTCACACCGGCAGCAGACTGGAGTCAGCTGGGAGGCTGATTCGTCACACACACACACACACACACACACACAGGACACAGCATTGGCGGGGTTAACGGCGTGTGCAATCATTCCTGCTCTGGGCCTCTGCGAGCCATTTCCCTTAATGAGGGCCTCAGATGGTGAAACAGAGCCAGACCATTTACCATCATCACGGCTAATTTCTTCTCTGCACGGCGTGAGCGTGGCACCGTTTCCACCCCTGATCGCGTCTTTTACCGGCAGGCTTCTGGACTTTCTCTTGATTTTCAACGGTGGAGAGCCAGGCTGATTTTTGACCAGGGAGCGCTTCATTTGCATTACAGTAAGGGCCGGTGTGGGGTTTGATGGGGAGAGAATGGGAGGGATTGAATGAGGAAATATGGGGTGATTTATGCAGTTTTTATGAGCAGAACTGATGTTTGTGGGGCCGTCCCGAAAAGGAAACGACAAAGGTGTGTCAGCAAAACGAAAATCACGACCTGCTGATGCGTTCTGTCAGAGGGATGAGGACAAAATGTAATTGAAATTTTCGTTGTGTTGGCAGATAGTTTTGCTTTTTTAAAGTAATATTTATCCCATTTTTTTTTTGTCTTGTTTTTGACTGCTGAGTTTTTGCATATCCTAGTAATGAGCAGAGAGGAGCTCTCACTCCACTCAAGACACACGAGGCACCTGCAGCCTGATATCTGCAGACAGCTGGCGTAAGACTGAACACAGCAGAACCCACAAACTGCTCTGTTGACTCCTGTGGCTTCACCTCTCTTAAGCAGAGACGACACCTTGTCAACAAGCACAAACTGAGCTCAGATCAGATGTGACAGTTGAATTCACTTAAAATCATCACGAGCTAACGAGAGCCAAGCTACAAACCTCTGATGATGCAGTGGAGGTTGAGTCATTTTCTACCAGGAGTCTATTCTACAAAGAGTACATTTTCTTTTAACTATGACAACAGCCTTTCTCAAACCTCAACCAGGCAGTTTTAGTCACCTAAACTTAACATTTATATCTTTTTGTGGTGGTTAAAGGTTTGGTTTTGGAAGGCTATGACAAACAGTGTCTGACAATAAGATGAGATTGTTGCTAGGTGACGCTAAATTTCTCAGTGGCTTTCGGTGACGTTGCCTAACGCCCTCAGTGAGTCTCATTTTAAAAATATTGGAATTCATTAAAATCCAATCAGTGGTGTTTGTGCGGCTGCATGTCATTAGCGGGAGGACAAACAAACTAATAGATCAAACTGCAGTTTCATCCTGAAGGACACAAAGACAGGACAGCAATGAGAGGTGAGATGAAAGCAGGAGAGGAAGAGGAGGACAACAATGTTAATAAGAGGAAAAAGTCCTGAAGAAGGAAGCCAAGAGCTGAACTGAGAGAAGGGACGAGAGAGACACAAAGAGGTGGATTGTGGCCATCGGCTTAATTAGCTACTTGTGGATGTAAGCAGGTGAGCTTAAGAGGGAGAAGAGTCTGCACAGCGGAACAGCACATTCTTCACTGTTGACAATAAGAAACAAATACGACGGAAAGAGAAAGAGGTTTCCAGTCGTCTCTGTGTTCTGTTTCTGTTGAGTCGTTCGTCTTAAAGTGCCCTCAGACTGCTTCAAAGACGCAGTGTAAGCAGAGTGAACGCTGAGGCTGTTATCAATGAGATAAAACTGTGCTGGATGACATCAGTGCATCATTTTCCTGTGAAGCCCTCATGTGTAGGCAGACAATCACTCTGACCCTGCCACTACAAATAAAAACAACCGCACAGAGACACAGAGGTTTTTTGTCAGCAGCATGTAGCATCTCCTCATGTTCTGCATATAAATGAGAAATACACGATCAGGAGGTCATATGGGAAGTGCAGTTGGTTGCAGATTCAACTTTAGAGGTCCACGTTGGGCTTGAAGAATACGGTGAAGACAGCTAAATGAACTCTTTGACAGAAATCTCAATGACAGCAGTCAAAGAGTGAGTCCAACAGATATTTAAGAAGTGATTCTTTGAAAGGAAAAGGCAGCAAAAATTAGAAATGAGCACAATCTATGAATATCATCGATCTCCATCTCTCTGCTGCTCATCACTGGGATGCTTGTATTTCTTTATTAGCTGTATTTAAATCTGCCTGTCTTGTTATTCCACATCTTCTTTAGTTTCTCATAAGAACAGGACTCGAATTTCAATAACAATAAAAGGTAGTTCCAGAGATTAGGCTTTATTATCGTTCCATGAGGAATAGGCAGTTTTCTTAAGTAAAGCTGATTTTTTATTAGTTATTAGTTTTCATGCGGCATCACAACATCATTTCTTCTCTGAGCACGATGAGCTCTTTCACTCTCAGAGTCTTCCTTCAGGCCACCGATTGGATAACAAGCTGTTGTCTTAGCAAATCAGGTGGCAGTTACGCAGGGAAAAAAATCTGGCCGCTCAGGTTTAGAAAAGCAAATTGGCTGAATTAAGTCTGTGTTACACAAACAACAGCAGAGAGTAGCAAAACAAACACTTATTCATATGTAAATGACATTAAATTAGATCAGAAGAAACATCAATGACGGGAAGAAGAAAGGACAATAAAAGGGAGATGAATGTAACTGCGCAGCATGGTGGGTAATTTAATTGTCGATGGAGGAAAGCTGGAAGAAGAGGGTGGGTGGAGACATGTGGGAGACAGAGCTGGAGGAGGGAGAGCCGAAGAGAAAAGAGGTGGTGACGGAGAAGCCAGGGAGGGAGCGAAGGAGCAAAATAATGACATGGAGAGAGAGCTAGAGAGGGCTAATGAGTAAATGTCGAGGCCTTTAATTGGGTACTTGTTGGCGTGGTGGTGGTGGTGGGCAGAGCGAGAAAAAGGGAGGAGGAACGGAGGAGGAGAATGGATTTTAAAGACCTTTTCAAATCCATTTCAAGCAAGAAAGAAGACTACAGTCTGCCCTCGAACTGAATGGAAAAAGTACATTAATAGAAACCTTTATTTAAACTCTACAAGGTACAAAATATAAGAATACGAAAATCAGACAAATGATTAAAACAAGTACACAAATACAGCTGAGATAAAAGATACAAAACAAACAAAAATCGATGAGCAACAATCAGTGAAAACGGGTCCAAACAGAAGCTGAATGGGTCATGATTACAGATTTAAACAAAGGACACCAAAGTTTTCGTCTTCAGGAAGCTTTGTAAAGACTTCCAGGTATCAGACGACACGACGTTTTAGTCTTTGACGATGGTCACCGTGCCAGATTTAACGGTCACACTCAGACACTCGTGACGGAAAAGACTACTAGTATGACCCCGACCAATCAGAGCATGTCTTATCTCACGATGACGCACGACATCAGACATCATCAGGGAGGCGGGTGGAGCAGCTGTCAGTCAAACTGACAAAAGTGTTTTGTGTGATGCTGGCAGTCTTGTGGCGGAGTGAACTTCAGCCCATTGGGTCTTTATCTGCTGGGATCCTCCCTGGAGGAAACATCAAGTAGACGGGGGTACTGTGTCCACAGCCCAGCGAACTCCTCCTCTTCCTCAACTCTTTCGTTGTCCCACCTGAAAGCAGCAGCCTCCTCCTCTTCGCCACAGTTACTTGACTGCCCTGCAGAGGGAGCACCTGATTGGTCATCGCTCAGGAACATGTCGCGGGAGATGTGACACTGGAAGAGTCCAGACAAAAACATTCTGACATGCTAGTCTTTTTGTCCGGGTGTCGGGTCGGGGGGGGGGGGGGGGGGGGGGGGGCGGAGACAGTTTCCATACTAGTAATTAATGGACTGAAAGGAAAAAAACGGAATTCAGGTGGAATAAATGAAGGACACAAGATGGAGGCTGACAAAGAACAAAACATGTTGAAGGGAGGAAAACATGGTGGCAAAGAAGAACTGAGAGATAAAGATGGAGGGATAGAGCAGAACATGGACGGAGAGAAAAACAATAAGTTAAAGAGGAGAAGAAATGAAACAAGAGCTGGAAGTGGAGAGAGACAGAGCGAGAAACAGAGAAAGAGATTAAATTTGAGGAGACAGGAAGCAGAGGAGGGCAAACATCAAGGGAAAGAGGGACGAGGGAAAGGACAAAACAAGGGAGATAAAGATGTGAGAGGACATAGAGGTGATAAATGGAGAGGAGGGGGGCTTCCCAGCCTCAGGAGAGTGAAGAGATGATTCACAGCCTCACAGGGAAGCTCTGCAACAGGGTTGTGTTGAAGAGGATGAAAGATGAGGCGGCTGAGAGGTCTGATACAGCGGAGGCCAGGCTGACGTCGTCCAGTGTGGACGTTTGTCCAGGACTCAAGACTCAAGGACTTTACAACCACAACGAAATTAAAATCGCATCAACCTCGAATGGTGCGTTTGTGCAGCCTGGAAACCAGATGAATCTGCGAGCTTGTGCTTTATTTGCTGTGGCAGATGCGTCTGGTCGGCCTCCCGCTCAGATACGAAACAACCAAGATGGCTGCCAGAGGGAGGTCGGGTGTCAGAGGCGGCGTGGAGAAACAGCAGAGCCACATCTTTCACATCTAACTCTGTGACTTCAGAGTTTATTCGAATGAAACCAGAGCTGCAGAAAGACCAACCAAGATGGTTTTGATGAGCTTTTCTTTTGTTTGGATAAAGTTTGTGTTACAATGATCTGCGAGGTAGAATTACTGGTGTTGTTAATGGAGTCTGGTGTCTTTGACGAGAGTGAAATAACAGCTGTTTCCTGTTAAACCAAAAGGATCTTGCTCTTGATCAAAGAGTCAGAAGCACTGTAAGCTCCTTTAGTGGACGTGATTTGACAGGTGCAGTTCCAATTGGTTGAACTTTGAAGCTTTGGAGCTATTCTGATCTTTGTGGTTACAGTTAATGACCAGAAGCTACTGAAATTTACTGTGATGAATGCAAAATGTGGGTTTATTATATTACATATATTTGTTAGTCCAACAGGATCAGTCAAGTTTATCCAAACCTCTTAATTTGGAGATAAAACCCAAAAGAGGATGGAACGGGTGAAGCTCGTCAGGGGTTGTTCACTCGCAGAACGAAGCCACATTTAAAGGACCTCTGCCGGATCGGTCTATGCCATGACACAGGTAGAGGGCGCTGTTCATCTGCTGCAGATAAACATGTAGCATGACTTAACATAATCACTTTGCTTTGGTTGTTTTGGACATGAAGCAGGTGGGTTGATGGGAAATGTGTTTAAATGAAGATAAAACTGACAATAAATGTTAATGTTTGAATTAGTACATACAGAACCTAAAGCCTAGCTTGAAGCCTGGATTCTTCCATACGTAATTTACTAAAAAAATGATTTCATGGAGCACTTGTGACAGTTTTCTCTTCTCAGATGATCCTGATTAGTGGCAGATAAACAAGCCACAGGTCATCGGTCTCTCCTTCCACAGCTCCAGTTCGTAATTAGATGGGCTTTGAATTTATCCATTGAGACACGGAGCACTATCAAACCCTATCCAAACTAATTTCACACATGATTACACCCGTGCCCTCAGAACAATAGTGTGATGATAGGTATGATGATGCCTTCCAGGGAGTGTGACTCAGACTGGAGATACTGGAGATAACATACGACTGACTTGTAGAAATATTTGCTCAAAGACAGCAGGACAGCTTGCTGCAGATCACAAACCAAAAAGATCTCAGTAGAGTCAACTGCAGTGTGTTTCCTCCGTGCATTTTACAGCAGGTTCAGCCTCGAAAAGCAAACATGCAACAAATGAGGCATGAATGTATAAATGTTTGAAACACGGCCATGTTGTGTGTGAGATCTGCTCTGCAGTGCATGAAGCTCACTAAGGGGCAGGTTCAGTAACCTTATCAAACATTAACTTGTTTAATTCATTTTAAATCAGGGATTAATTTCAGATGGCTGTCAGGGCTGCTAATTTGTGCCTTGCATCTTTTACATTTAGCGGAGTTCTTGCTAAGATGTCAGTGGGACCAGCTGCAGCTGAGTTAACTTGAATGTACTGCTGCGAGTCCTGACCTGATGCTTGGCGAAAGACACCTCGTGAATGTCTGGAAAGGACTAAAAGCGAAAGAGAAGTTCTGCACTGCTCGGCTCCAGATACAAGTTTAAGAAAACTTTTCAGTTCTTCGTAAGCTCTTCAAGCAAGAGGAAGTAGAAAAGGGGAGAAAAGCTGTTCGCTCGACGAAAGGTTCAGTGACACGCTCGCAATGCCTCATACAATTGAAATCAGCCGGCATGTCGTCAACGGTGCTGCAAATGTTTAATACCTGCTTCTCACAGATCCTCAATCACAGACACAAAACCTTCTGCTGTGGTTCTCAGTCGGGGATGACAATCAGCCTCAGGTCTCATTTGTATAAATTTCCATTCCCTTCTTCCATATTCCATCGTCTCAAATACGTTAAGCCCACGTGTCATTTTGCCTAAACTTCAGTGAGGCCTCGTAGTCAATGAGCACAAATGCTTTCTGACTCGTTTGACTCATCTGACTTGGTAAATCAACCCCCACTGTGTCAAATTAGGAGCATAACTGCCACGCGTTGCAGTTATCACATCCAGTGCACTCAACCTTTCCTGGTGGCATCATGAATAAATGCAGAAATAAATAAAATGTCTACCATCAAACTCCAGTCAGAGTGTCTGAAGAAAACTTTAAAACCTTTGCTGGCTTTATTCCAGATGCTAACGTCTCAGGAAAGAAACTTCCCCAAAAACTGCAGCAGCTTGACTTCACCTTCTAACACACACACACACACACACACACACACACACACACACACACACACACACACACACACACACACACTTGCCCTACCTTACCCATACCCATTGCCTAAAGCTAATTTGAACCCCAGTCTTCATCCTAAACTTTACATTATGAGTTGTGTTGAAGTCACTTTGAGACTCATTTTAAATCAAAAAGATTGTTCCAGATGTTCCCACTTTACCTTGTTTCAAGAATTGTCTCGACGAGTGTGTCTTCCAGATGGTTAAGAGAATTATTTCACTTCCATTTTTGAGAGAAAATAAGCCTGTAGCACTCAGTAAGGGACTACTTGACTAAATTGCTAAGACAGATTTTTAGTGCAACTATTTTTGACATTAGTACTTTTAAAAACATGCTGAACAGCAGAAAAGAGATGAAGAGGCTCACTCAGCTTGACTGCAGCTCGAGCTGACAGCACACAGGCAGAGAGAGAGAGAGGTGGAGAAAAATGAGCATGACTGAGGGAGGAGAGGTGAGGTGAGAAGGTGCTTTAATGGCCCCAGATACTATCCTGTAGTACAAAGGCCACAGGTTTGTTCCCCAGCAGCCGCCAGGTCTTCATCAACAGCCTCAATGAGGGCACCTGGCACTTTACCTGCCGGTGGCTGACAGAAGCCTCGGCTGTAATGTCCACAGGAGTTGAAAGGTTTCGTGATAATGCACACTATTTGCCAGGAGACAGCAGTCAGCAATCACAAGGCCGGTGCTGTAATGCTGTTGGCAGAGCTTTGAGCGAGGCTGGCCGGCCAGCAATGAAAAGGCTGTCAAATGTGGAGATGCCGGCTGACCAAGCAGCTCGGCGTTTCCACACCCCGCACCGGGATTTATAGGAAAATCATTCATTATTTACAGGCCGGCGCTGCACGCGGACTGCACCGCTGCGTACAAGGGAGGTGTTGCATGACTCTAAGTGTGTGTACGTGTGCGCTCCTTCGCACACATGCAGCTGCTGACAGTGGCAGAACTACGACAGAATGGCAGGTGAGGCTCTAATGAACATCTCATCCCAGGGTACAGCCTCCCTCGCTCTGTACTACCCTCAGATCTCAGTTCGTGACTCTCTTTTCAAGATAATGAGGCCAGCGCTGCACCTCCTGTATGCATGACAGGGTGTGCGTATGTGTGTGTTAACCAGAGGGAGTGAAGGTCTTCGTGTAGCTGTGCAGAGGTCTAAGAGGGCCCTAAGAGGGGCACGGAAGACCTTCAGCAGCCAACATGAACTCATGCGTTTGATGCATGCTCGATTATTTTAAAAACTAAGCACATCCACTGCTTTCACAGGAAGCCTAAATTGACAGGTTCCTCAGATGGATGGAAGTCAATGGCAGGAGTAGCTGCAGGGGTCGTGGAACTCCAGGTGATGATCTGTGGAGCTTTGGAAATCTTCAGAATCAGAGGGACTGAAAAGGAAGAAGGGACATAATGAAGAAAGAAAGAGAGAACAGTGGAGGTTTAAAAGCTTCAAATGGCCTGTAGGGCTGAGAGTGAATGAAAAGAACCAGTACGATCATGACTTCACCTACTTTAAAATTAACTTAATTTAATTAAATGGATGTTATATGAGCCTCAGCTGCCCACAGTCTGGACACTGTGTTATTCACATAGTGTATTTCTTCTAGTAGTCCTCAAGGCTCCTTAACACTGCCATGGTTTCAAGTTTCATTCTCCACGTAGCTCGACCGGCATTCACTCTCCATGCAATGCGGATAAAAGCAGCGATTTAATGACCCATTATGCCACAACAATGGACGAGAACTCATTTATTTGAGCCGGGATGAATGTAAAGATTGAAAGATGCCGTAGTCCTTTCAACAAATGATTTGAAAACCTCTGTGGCTAATTTGCTGATGAATTACTTGGCTGATTGCAGACCAACAATCTTTTCAAAGGCAGGTCCATACCTGTTTCCCGTCCTTGCCTGAATCACATGATTCTGTTTAACAGTCAGACAGCCACTTATAATAAGCGCATTCAAGTAATAATATCATTCAGTGATATAAAAAGGACCAGGGATCAGCCCCAGTATGTCCTACTTTTTGAAGGCTGAGGTCGATTAACATTAGTGGATATCCTTCGAGGTTAGAGCCAATAATGTTTCTACTGTTTAAGTGACCTTCAACCAAAGCACAACTGCTTGACCCCCCACAAAGGGCTCATTTCATTCCAGACCAACCTCTCACCACACCAGGGCGTTCGTAAACAGACAGCTCCATACAAACACATTTAGCATTCACCATAACGAGGAAAGAAGACCCTCATGCAAAGTCTGGATAGGAGGAATAAACCAGCTAAAGCAGAAGGTCTTTTCATTAAACACTAAATGAAATCATGCAGCTTTCTTTTTCTTTTTTTTTTCTAGAACAAACAAAACAAAAAGAGCAGAAAGGACTCTTCTTCTTCTTTTTAACGCAGCTCTTTTCTGTTGTGTTTTCATCAACAGATCTGAAAACATTTACACACAAACATCTTCTCTGGATTGGTTTTTCTGCTGCAGTTGGATGTCCCAGATCTTAGCTAGCCTTGGTGAGAGAGTCGATGGGAATGACGCTCAAACTGTGAAAAACAAGCCAAGCAGGAAGAGAAAAGTAAATATGTTTTCTGTAAAACATGAGAAGTATAAACTAGGGTATTCACTCTGCAGAGAAGACAACAGAGCCGATGAATGTTTTATGTGCAGAAGTGATGAAGCTTCGTAATCAGACAGAATTGCCGCTGTGTTTCACTCCATCCGTCATGCTTACCTCAGTTATTTCAGCGTAAGAAGCAGCTTTTATCTCATTCAGACTGGAGGCCATTTTTCTGTTGCTACTTTTGTTTGATGTAGCTCGTTCGGTATGAATAGGGATAACTTTTCCATTCTTAATCCCGCCTACTAAGCTACGATTGGTCGGCCGTGGTTGTTCAGAGGTCTGGAACCCGACTATGAAGACAGCCCTGCACCCCCGCCATTCAGGAAAGGTTCAACAAGTTTCCAGCATCGCTGACGGTTTCACTGCCGTCCATCATGCAGATAATCTGATAACCATCGACGGTATGAATGAGAAATACTCGATGTGGCAGCAAATGTCTCGTAATAAGACGCAATCACAGCAATGTTCTATCGAAATGAAGAGCCACTAAACATGACTGATGTTGACTTCTCTGCTGACCTCTGTTCTCTTCTTAGCTTTTTAACACCGTAGAAACACTTGTAATCCTGTGTGGTCTCACTGTAACACTACACCTGGGCTCTGTGCTTCCAAAAATCAGGCAGCTGAGAGGATGTGAAGTCGCTCACATTTGCTGGCAGTAAGCTCCAACGGTCCAGCTGTGGAGGACACATTTATTGATTGCCTTTTTCCTGCTTTATATTGGGAGTGTCTAAATGCATCCTTGATCAAAATAGTGTCATTAAGTGCAGTTATAAATTAGCGGCAGGCCTCATTAGAAAACAGTGAGATATGGCCTGTGCTTCGGATAAATCAGGGCTGCTGCTGTAACGCTGATATCATCGCCATGAATTAAGTTTTGAATTATGGTTTCCAGGACGGTTTGTTCCTTTGCACTTGAAAAGGTGTTTTCTCACTGAGTGTGCAGCGAATAGAGGATTTGATTTGTATTATTATTATCAGTGGACTCCTCCAGATGAATTATTAAACCACTGTGTTTTCTGCTCTATTGCCTGTTCAACAGCCTGCTTTGAATATTTCCAGATAGATTACTGACCATCTAACCTCACATTCAGCCTCAGAGAAGCTTTATTTTGTGAGCTGAACTGCTCACTTTTGCAGAAATTCTACCCCAGAATAGTTTTGAGGAAGTTCAGCTTGAAGGAGAAACGACATGTTTTGACGTTGGAGGCTTTTGTTTTGCGTCAGTTAAAAGCACATTTAAGGCCTTTAGTTTGCTTTCCAGACCTCTGTTGCTCTATTGCAAATGGAGTGATGGGGCTGTGAAGAGAAACCTTTGCTTTTATGTCTCTTGGACCCAGTTTTTTTTATATATACGTCTTAAAGTACTGAAAAACACTTTGACCATGAAAGTGAACTCTTCAATGCTGCTTTCTGCAGTTTTCTGTCTTTAAGTTTCCTCAGTAGCTCTGCGTCGTCCTCTCGTCCTGCAGTTTTACCACACAGAAGGTGTTTTACTGGCAAACAAAGATCCCAACAGACAAGACAGAGTGTTTATGTGTTTGTTTTGTGAAAGAAAGAGGACAAAAAAAGGATGGAGCAAAAGAGTCAAACGCCTCCAACGAGACAGAGTGAGCCTGACAGAGAAAGATGGGGAAGTCACAGCTGGCATCATTTAAGGTTAACAAGCAGGAGAATGAATCTAATTGTCACCTTCATGTTTGCAGTTTGAGAGTAACAGATGGTCAGTTGATGGTGGAAATACCTCCCTGAAGGGCTCATTTGGAACCAGGGATGAACGATTAATCATTTTTATATCAAATTTTAAGGTTTTTTTGAACATTTTCACAATGTCTTAACACAGTGGTTCCAACCTTTTTGGCTTGTGATCCTTTAAAATGAAGTGATGTCTACTTGTGACCTATTGTTATGGCATTATTGTGTCTCACATATCATATATTTCTGTTTCCATCAATCACATGTTCAGAAACGTCTGTACAGATTTTGCTAATCAGTTCAGTCCATTTTAAAGAGCACAAGCGCATGGTGATGACTTCTAACGTTTGCAAGGGAAATTTGAAAGGTCTTCAGAATCTGGGACAACTGTAAAGTGATGTCAGCGTTGTCAAGGCCGGCCAGTCTGTGATGTTTTACACCAAAGAGACTTGAGAGGAAAAAGATCTTACTCTGGTGAGTCCAGTCCTGTTATCTTTTGATTTCTCACCTCCTGCTTGGAGAGAAAATGTCCCATCTGTCTCCTTACCCCACATCAGAGTTTCAGTGTAGCCAGCAGGACCACTCTTCCACATCTCAGCCGGCGAGGATGAGAGCACGCTCCTCTCTTCACAGCCGTCTTTGCTGAATTAAACTGATAAGATCATAAAAGCTTGCTTTCTGCAGCTGTGGCTCCCTCTTGAGCAATGTTCATTTCTAAACACAAGGCTAAAAGTGATCATCTCAAAATAAAAGCCTCGCTGAAGCACTTTGATTACACACAGAATCATGGATTTGAGCAGCTGGAGTCTGTGCTCTGGAAGTCGTTTAAGGACTCCAAATGTTGGTGGAGGGGAATTACAGAAGCTCAGCCGTGGAGGATTTTCAGGGATGATATCAGTATCTGAGTGTAAACTGCTTGTGATGACTGCCTGCTGAGCTCAGAGCCTCTGTGGAGCTGCAGCCAAATGGATCCACTGGAGAATCTCACCAAAAAGAAGCAGTTTGTGTTTTTCTGAGGCTGAAATGTGGCAAGACTTCAAATATTTCCAGACTAAACACATAAGATGTGTGAATTTGTGAGCTTTAGAGATGCTCATTCTGTTACCTTTGGAAACTGTTTCCTACCTTTGTGCGAAGCTAAGTTAGCCACCTGCTGGTGGTAGCTTCATACATACCACACAAACCTGGTCTCATTCCCAGGGCGTGAACACTTCGTCACACCCTTCGGCATCTCGAACAGGCGCTGAAGGCTACCTTGTGTGCTTGTATGAGATGCAGCAATATTAAAAGCTGAGGGCAAGGTGCTGAAGTGCAAAGACCTCAATGTCCTTAGAGGGGTGGAGGTTGGGGTGGAGACCGGGGTTCATGTCCTGTGAGAGACCAAAAGGGAACAATCTTTCCCTAAACCTAACCAAGTGGTTTTGGTGCCTGAACTGAACCAAACTGTGACCGTTTCATGTGTTTTTCATGTGTTAGAAAGGTTTTCTGGAAGGTTTTCTGTGTGCATCCCCGGGATGAGAACATGGTAGATGGTGGGAGCACATGCACAGGTGTTAGTTGAAAGCCCGATAAGGGTAAAGGTACCCTTTAGCATCTGTTTGAGACACTGAAGGCTGCAGGAATGAGAATGCGCTGAGCATACAGACTGAGGGGCGTCAATCTTCTTGTTAAGTGCCATCAAGAAAACAGACTGTGGAGTTCATTTCCCAAAATGTAAAACTTTTCCTTTAAGGGATATTAAACCAGAAATGTAGTTATGTGTGGACATAAGAGAATATTTGCTGTCTTTTTAAAGCATGAATTTGTGTGTTCAAGCTCACTGCTTGGCTACACAGATGCACCTGGCTGCATTTAGCAAAAACAGGCAAAAACACAACATGGCATGGCAAGTTTGAACAGTCAGTTCTGTACAGCTGAACTGCAGAGTCGGCTCATAATTCTCTCCTTTGTGAGCAAACCTCCTGAACACATGTTTG
This sequence comes from Chaetodon auriga, assembly GCF_051107435.1. Taxonomy (NCBI): domain Eukaryota; kingdom Metazoa; phylum Chordata; class Actinopteri; order Chaetodontiformes; family Chaetodontidae; genus Chaetodon; species Chaetodon auriga. Next base: position 2,511,447 of record NC_135083.1, read on the forward strand.
TTTGTTTTCTGCTCTTTATCTTGTCAATGACATAACATGCATGAGTTCTGATTGGTGTTAGTGCTGTTTGCTCACAGAGAGTTTTATGAACAGCAGCTTAAACACTGTAATAATCTGCATATCCATTGCTTGTTTGCCATATTTTAGTGTATGCACAGTGTGTGCTGTTTGTGAGTGAGCGTTCAATATCCAGTGACCTTGATTTCCACATGGCCTCATTCACGCTGATGCTTTTGTAATGTTTCAATCAAAAACTGAGATTGTACCAGTGCCTTGGAATGAAAAGAAAGCGTTTTCTTTTCAGTCTTTGTAAAAACGCCTGGCTTATTTCGCTGGAGGACGTCTTTGAAGACACAGTGAGTCTCCTTTCTCCCACTTTCTGTCATGGCGTTAGCTAACAGCATCAGGGGAAATTACTCTCAACTGCTGTTTTTCAAGAAGTGACTCGAAGAAAAAGTCCCTCCTGCTGACAGTTTATTAGCTTTACCAGTGGGGATGTTGATGTTTGATGTGCATTTCTTAAAGACAGAAAATCAGAGAAAATCAGCACGAGGGGGATGTACGACGTTAAACTGCACAATGGACAATTACAGAAGATTGATTTTGGATTTTCTTTTTTTGGCGTCTTTTGTCAGGCACATACAAAGAACAGTAAACCTGCTGTTTGCTTGAGTTCATTTCCTGGATCAACAATGTGACGCAATCTCAACCAAAACCCAACAAAGTGCCTAAATCTAACCAAACCTTTACAGCTGAGGGAGAAGACACAGGGTTACGTTCATTTGACAGTCATCCAAGGCATCAGATCAGAAAATAATCTCACTTTGAGAGTCAAATTGAGTTAAAGATGAAATGATCTGACCTCCGAGCACACTGGTGAGGTGTTGATGATATCCAGGAAACAGAACTGGCTCGTGGTTCAGCTTCACTTTTTGGGAAAACAGCCGCTCTAAACGATGTCATTACTGAGCTTTAGCCGTGCCGTTCACGCGTCATTGTGATTAAAGGCCGTGCTGTAAGACTGCTTTCTGCAGGAGCATGAACGAAAAGAGATGCTGGGTCTTTTTCCAAAGGATGACAGCGACAGACTCTCTCCTCTGCTCAAGAAGGACGAACACAGCAGTGATGTGAAGGAGCGCTCCAAGTGGACAAATGGCTGGAGCTTCCTTTAAAGGAAGACTCTCATTACAGCTGCAGTGTTTTAAACAGGAGAGCAGCGCAGAGGAACAGAACAGTGTGTGTGACTTAGTTCTTTTTATGTTCACGTACAGTTTGTCATGCATCCTCATCGGCAACCCACTCCTGTGGTATTCTGAACCTTGTAGGTGGGAATCGTGAGACAGCTCCAAGTTCACAGGTTGTAATGGAAGGCGACATGTTTAAAAATAGCAGGGCTTTTGAAAACACGTCGCCTTTGTCGTGTGCTCTCTGCTCGATTCCCTGCATGGTGCTGACACACGGAAAACATATGTTCACCAAAGGGAATCAAAGCAGAGTCCGCTTTGGTCACCCTGCAACAGCATTACACGCTGGTTTAACAGTTTGAATGTGCTGTCAAAAACACAATATTCATTCAAGAATCAACAAAGTAAACTTTAGTTGGATTAACGACAATCATCAAAGTACAAAGGAATACATTTACTGCAGGTAATAGTGCAAAGAAACACTGCTAGGATTTTGTTATAGTGTTTCCATGTTTTCTATGTGGTTTCCATTGACATTCGACTGGAACTCCTTTAATCATATCATCTTATTTCACCCTCTTCTTCTGCGAAGCTTTCGTGGCACCGAACAGGAGAATCTGTCGATCTTGATGTGCTCAATTCCTAATACTCCTTAATGGTCAGAGCGATCTTCTGATTAATGATTTGGGAGTTTGGGCTCAGGTTTAAAATTTGCTTACAGTCAGGTCTTCGGCTCAGTTAGCTATAAAAACAGAAAATACTGCATAAATACACACACAAATACAGGTTCAGGCAAACTTCCCGTTCCTCTTTGCATCCACTTCTTTTGCCTTCAGGTTATTATAAATGATACACTGGGAAAAAAAAAAAAAAAAAAAGCCAAGGCATGGAAATAATGAATTATTTGTTGATAACCCTGAAGGTGAATCCTGGTGGCGTCAGTCGTTCAGGGTGTTGGATGTTTGTGTGGGTGTGTGTGCGCCTCTGACGGGTTGTGTTGCAGTAATTGCGCTCTCACTGAGGCTTGTGTGTTTGCAGTGTCCACTCATGTGCTCATCAGCGCTACTCCACTCTCCTCTCTCTGGATCGAATTCTGATTGGCTTAATAAAGTGGGCTTTTGATTCTGTGTGTGAGTAAGTAGCATGTGCTGAAGTGTGTGTGTGTGTGTGTGTGTGTGTGTGTGGGTGTGTGTGGGTGTGTGCACCAGTCTAACTCTCCATTACCAGTGCGACCTGTGGGACTGCACTGAGTGGGATGAATGGAAGAGAACTGAGGGGGCTCTGCACTCGCCGAACAACTTCACCTCATTAGCCATTAAGAGGACGTCTCAGCGGTTCAAAGGCAGTTAGACCATTTAGAAGTCGCGCTCATTGGGACTAAAAGTGGAAGTAAAATGGACGTCTGCATCTTCAGCTTCATTTTCAGGGGCAGTCGCAGAAATAAAGCTTTGTTGTGGGATTTGATTAAATCTTATTGTCTTGATTGTTGCTGTTGATTATGAAATCAAGACAATATGGATGACTTACAGCATCAGTTCAGAGTGGCATTTTCAGGTGTCTTTATTACATTATTTGGTGCCACCTGAGCGATAGTGCATTTACTGTACAACAATAAAAATAATCTAAAGATATTTGTTTTATGTTATAAAACAGCAAAAAGCAAGAAAATCCTTTTAAAAGCTGCAACAAGCAGCTGTTGTGGATTATTGCATAATAAAGATGATCAGTTGCATATTTGCCATAGATTAAAACACTGTGACACAAGCAGTCACTTTCCATTCAAAGGCACACTGGTCATGTGGTGACGCAGGTAACAGGCACCACATGATCGTGGGCGCGTGGGCGGCGACCCAGCAGCGGCAATGGGAGTCCTGAGTGATTGGCTGAGTAGCCAATCAAGACCTGGCACAAAGAAGTCCTTTTCAGTCAAAACTTGCCTGAAGCTCGGAGGTCTGGAGAGGCATGAATGATATATTAAAGGCATTGCTTCATGTGATTCAGCCTCAGAGGTCAGCGACGACATGAAGGACTCTCACTGTGTCAGTAAACAGAGATGGCTTTATGCTGTGAATGATTATCTTGGACTTTTTTTTTTTTTTTTTTTTTTTTTTACAGAAAAGAGAGTAACTGATTTCAAGCTCTTGACACAGCAGGTCTTCTGAGTCCTTGTTTGGATTTCCAAAGCTTTTTTAGCCCTGCATGACCCACATGGATCAGCACTCGTTGTGTTGTGTCAGGAGGGAATTGCTTGGAAAGCCTGAAGCCTCGTCTCTCTGACATCCACCCCTTCAACATCAACCTCCTCCACTCGCTCTCTTGTGTTCTTGTCTGAAGATGAAAAATATTTTTCTCTCACTGCTGCTGCTTCTGGCTGAGTCACGGGGGAGGGGGATTTTCTGGCATCTATTTTTGGGTTTTATGGTTCTTTGTTGTCTTTACAGTTTCATGCTTGTGATGCTGATACGAAGGTAAATGAAGACAATGAACTGTTGTGCAGCTTTTGTTTGTTGTTCTTGATGATTTAGAGCCTAATCTGTAGATGGAAGAATAGTCCTTTCCTCTAATGTGGTGGACTTCGTGCAGACGTTTGGAAGGAGGTGGAGATTTTGGCCTGACAGTGACGCAAGAGCTCAGAAAGATCAATGTTAGCAAAGTAGAAGGACTTCCCTGTGGATGGTGAATACATCCAACAAATCTCACACACATCAAGCCTCTAAACTCCTAAAGTGTGAGGTAAGGGAATTTTGATCTGATGGTGGTGGTACAGAAAATCCACCGTCCACAGCTACTCTAAAGGGTTACTCCATCAGGGTCAGTTCCCTCGTCATGAGGCGAACCATTCAGCCTCGAAACAGTTGCATATTGTCTTTTGTCAATGCTGAGAAAAGCACCTTTACTTGGGGCCCATGAATACATAGCAAAAAGTGTGCTTTACAAACTGAAGTGAATTTTTGTGAATGTGTGTGTGTGAGTGTTTCTGTGTGGCAGCTCAGACTCCGAAACTCTCGTTTTATTTTTTTATTTTCTCTCCAGTTTTCTCTGTTTTGCTCTGTGGTCCTGGAGTCATAAATCTCAGGATAAGCAGGTATTGCTTTGTTCAAGTTGAACATGTTTTAATTGTGTGGACATGTTTTGCCTCCATTTGCATCAGCCAGACTTTATCCTGGCATTATATTATGTCCACTTCTAAAATTTGCTTCGTCCTCAGTCTTAGCGTATTGTCACCAGAACTAAAAGGGGATGTACCGGCACAATTTAAATCGAATTATTCATTTTATGTAATTGCTTAGTAGGAGCACTGACTGTGACCAAAAGTGTTTGACATTTCTACAAGGCGCTGCCAAAAAGCAAAGGGCAGGTCTGTCGGAATTCATGACGGAATTCCTAAAGTGTTAATTAAGTGTGTTGAGGGGAAACTCTTCAGGTGCAAACACGCCTGATTTCACTTCAGATTTATGTTCTTGGCATTCATGCAAATTGGCACATATTTCATTGACAATCTCTAATTTACATATTTAAACTTGCCATACAAAAAGTTATCGTCTTAAAGGACCCGTGTGTAGGATTTAGAGTGATGTATTGGCAGACATTAAATATTCATTTGTTTCATCAGTGTATTATCACCTGAGAAGAAGAAATGCCCTTCATGTCCACAGATGAGCGTTCCTCTGCTGTGGGAGTTGTGTGACCACTGTAGCTTCTCCTACACGCTTGGAAAGGGCAGGTGAGGAGAGGGATATTCAGGTGGTTGAGGTTAATGATAGTAGTCAATTGGGGAACTTTCACGGTGATCATCTGTTTTTACCCTTTTCAGCTGTCGTGTCGTATTCAACCTGGCGAGTGAGTGCATATTCAATTAGATAATGACTCATTTGTATGTTTAATCATAACATTTCAGAGAACCTGTAATGCAAAAGATAATTGTCTGCATGTAGCTAATCATCTGGGGAAGTTTCATGGCGAAGTTTCATCCACCTGTAGTGTCTCCCCTTAAGGGAGCAGTGTAATCCTCACAATGCGTGCCAGGGCTGAATCTATTGTTTAATGTCAGCATACACGCCTCTATAATCTCTCTTTCTGCACACTTGAATTCCCTTTCGGCCGAGGCAGAAATAATGCACTCATTAGATTGCTTTCAGAGAGCTTGAAGAACAGGGCTGATGATGCCACCAGAGGAGAGCTGTGATAATGACACGGTGCCTCCTCAGCAGCTGGCCGCCGCGACTTTGATTGTGTGACTGTCATCAAGGCAGGCTTTTCTTCAAGAGCGCTTCCCTATGAAGACGAGCAGGGATATGAAAGGGCTTAGACTGCAGCGTCATACAGCTAAATAGGTCTTTATGAGTCTGTGTCATTAAAGCACAGAGGGAGGGAGTGGATGAGATACAAAGAGACACAGGAGAAAGAAAGGGTTTTAGTGTAAAAGTGATGTTTATCCTGCAGATTTAGCAGAATTGAAGGGTTCTACTCTGCAATGACGCTTTGCTGGTTTGGAAGACAGTGTTACCTGGTGCTTCTTAAACTGTTCTTGGACGTATCCTTAATAGCTTGGAGGCTACACCTCCGGTGAGCCTGGCCAAAGGTGTCGATAATGACATGGGAACTTGGCTTCGCTCTGAGAGCAGACGACTTAAAACATGTCTTTGACCCTGGAAACTTTTGTACAGTGAAAGAGGGAAGAGAAGGCTGATGTGTTTGTCAAATCCAAAAAATTAGTTGGATTTTGTCTTTGTCATAGGGTTTTTTTTTTTCTGGTACACAAACTTTCATGGAAAACATGAGGGCTAACACATTCAAATGAACAGACTTCATCTTCTCAAGTGTGGCTCGTTGTTCCCGGGGGATTTTCAGACTGAAGATAATATCTTTGTGCACACAGGAGACCTGTTTCTGTGACTTCAGCTGCTTCTGGTTTTACTGTGAACATCTGTTCTTTTTCCAAGTCTGGTGTTGCTGCACATTGTGGTCGACCACGACCTGCCTGCTGCGGTAACCCTTTTCTCTGACAAGGATAAACTGTTGTGACGTCTCCAGAAGTATTTTTTTCATTGTGTCTTTTCTTCCTCTTGGGCTTTTGTGGACAAACTTTTCTTCACATTTTTGTCCATTCAGTCTTTCTTGCACTTTTCCTCTTGACCTTGTTTAAGCTAAGCGAAGCAGTTAGCTTAACATAAAGACGGCAGTTACAAGCAAAGTTCACTACTCCAACCCCACATGAATCTTTAGGAAGAAGCAGTGCTGCCCTCTGGGTAGAAACAGGTAGAAATATCCACTTTAGTTCTTTGAGTCAAACAGAGAGTTCAAAATGGATCTTAGGAAACAGTTTCCATCAAAATGGCACAGGCAATTACTTAAATTTCGTACTTTGTAGCAGTTTTACACTTCTGCCCAGGTGTTCTGTCCAATCAAATGATCCCTTTTGAACTTAATAATGGCCTTATGGCCTTTTACACATATTACACACACACACAGGTGCGTGGGCCACAGTACGAGCTCCCAAAGTCAAGAATATGTGCAAGCACACACACATTTTTACCCGCGAGTGACAGCTCATTCAAGCCGACGCAGTGCACACCGGCAGTTTGTGAATAATTCAAAGTGATTATTAATATTTGAAACAGAGCAGCACGACGGATGAAAGACTCTTTCATCCTCCTTCCTCCTTCCCTCCGTTCGTGGTGAGAAAGAGTCTGTCAGAGATACGCAAGAAAAGAGATGAAGAAAGGAAGAGGAAGAGTGTGATCGAGGAAAGTGAGCCTCCGACGGTGCTGGTTCCATGAAGTCAAAAGGGCAGCATCATCTGCAAAGAAATGTCGCACAAATCAGCCATTTGGCACATTCTGCTGTTTATATCAATCAAATTTAAGATGACATTTTTATTGTAATCTATATTGATGTACACAAATGAAGGAAATGCACTAGACACTTTGGTTAGAACACACCAAGTTTGAACTTTTCTTTGTTTACAAGAGAACTCCAAAGGCCCCTTTAAATCCAGCTGTGCTGTTGCTTCACAGATATTCACAAAGCTCTGACGGATCCAGAATTCAGGTCTACTTGTGTGCAACTAAGCATCGTGACAGTGTTGTAACAGTCCTTAACATAATTAAATGAAATCACTTGTATGAATTGCAAAATCCGACCTTACAGCCCTCAATTATTCACCCTTCACCAGCGAATTCGGCACATTTCATTATCCGCTACAGATGTGATTTCTGAAAGGTTCGGAGGGGTGATCCATTAATTGCATTTATTAATTACAAGATCAAAGTCACATGCAAATAGAGGCGAAAGGTTAAGAGGAAAAAAACAAATGCGCAGTAAAAGGGGGAAACAGAGGAAATAAAGTACTGAGGCTGTGAAGGAGCTGCAAAAATACAGATAGAAGAATTTTATTTGCTAAAGTCATTTAAAGATATATAAAATATGAATGCAGTGATCGCAGGTAGCTGCTCAGTGCTAATGTTTGATAAAAAGAAAGATCAGGACTGATGAGGAGAACACAGGTGTGGGTGATTTCTTAGGTTTTTTTTATAATCATGTCTTCATTGCTGGATGTTACTGTACTCGAGAGCTGCAGGATGAGAAGATTCACTTCTGCCATGTTGGAAACAGAATTAGTGAATTGAGTGTTTTCCTCTTTGGCTCAGTTTGTTTGGCTGAGTGATGTTATCTGTCTCAGGTGGCACCAGAGAAGGACACAATTTGCCTGACAATGAGATTCCTGGTCTCCTTTGTTATGGGCTAAACAATGAAATTTCATTAAAAAAAAAAAAAAAAAAGAAAAGAAAAAAGGAATGCAGGAAATGAGCCAAAACAATATGAATATGAGTGCGAGCAGCTGAAACAGGGTTCTCTGCTCATCTACCAGCAATATGCAGCTGAATCAAGTGCTTCTCAGTATGAGGACTGCAGACGTCCAAAGGGAACTGATTGATTTGCCTGCAGCTTTAACAGAAAGGCTGTAAATCAATCAGTGTGCCCCAGCTTTTCACATGCAGCTGTTTTTGCTTTGAAAGACAGAAAAAAGGTGTTTTTTGTGTTCATGACAGGAATAATTACCTGAAAAGGTAAATTAATGTACAATGTAATGAAGGTCCAAACTGTCACCATAGAAAAATAATGGATGAATCAACCTTTTTATCTGTTTTGGATGTTATATATGGAAAAACTGGGCTTGAGGCAGGACCAGGACCAGTACCAGCTTTAATACAAATGCTTCCACCCTACATCTCATCCCTTTTAACTCTGAACTCACATTATCATAGCACTCGCTCACAGATAGGTTGTTGCTCCACACTCCATTAATCAGAACTGAGGAGAAATGTCCTTCTCTTACAGGCAGCTTATACGTCTGCAAAAGACCTTAAACTTGGACTCTCTGTGTCACTGCTGATGCTGTCCAGAGCCGTTACTTCAGATCTTATTTTAATTGATTGTAAATGTTTTAACTATACTATGATTTTACCTCTTTATTTCTCTTCTATCTATTTAATTTCACACTTACTTTAAATTTGCTTCTTCTTTTCCATTATTTCCTCAGCAGCATGTTTAACTTTCAGCTGTCATTCATTGATTTTATGGTTTGCTTTTCTGTTTGTTTGCTGTTGCTGTTGTTCCATACTCGACACCATTGTAAATGACGATAACTCATACAAAGGTTGATAAAATCACATTAACTGGCTTTCAGTCTGAAAACAGCCTGAACACATGTTCAACTCATCAAATATCTATGAATTGGTACAAGCAAAAAAGTCATTTCTAAGACTGAAATGTTCTTAACCTCCACCTATTTTCTGCTGGTGCATTTGTGGTACTTAACTTGTCTTTTTCATTCTTTTTTGATGAACTTTGATCCACATCTATTTGTGAACATCCCTGCTTTTAGCTAGCTTGGATTTTGTTCAGAGGACAATACCGGCCTTCGTATTTATACGAGGACACTGAAGATGACAGAAGTAGTCAAAAGAGAATTAGAGCGAGAGCTGAGGAATTAGCTGGCAGCAGGGAGGACGCAGAGTGAGAGAGGCATGAAGCAGTAAACCCTCTTTAATGGATGGCTAAATATTTCATGCTTATTTTGGAGATTGTTGAATTCCTTAAGTGCAGACAGACAGTGAATACTAACAGAGTTTAGTCAAAGAGACACGTGTTGTAGCTGCATTTCAGGAATGGAAGTAATCTGCAGTGCGGGGGAGGAAACACGAGGAGCGACTGCTCAGCTGACAGCTGTGTTCAGAGCAGAAAGCACTGATCCCACATCAGGTGCACTGTCAAATCCCTGATGACAACAACTGTGATGGCTAATAAAAGACAGATTCACAAGTCGTCTCAGTAACCCTCTGAGTATTTCCTCGTTGAGCTGCAGAAATAGGAACAAAAGAGGCTAAAAAAAAGACAATGAATTTGGAAAATACCTTCTTAATCTGACAGATTCACGCTCATATCAGCTTCATCTTAACTTTAAAGGTAATTTTGTACAGAATGAAGTGGATTTTGGCCCCAATCCCTTACACTGAAACAGCCTCAGGAAGGAGTCGAGAATGGACCCCAGAAATGATTACAGCAACCAGCAACGCTCACTGAATGTACATGAACTACAGACATGTGAAATAATGTGAAAAGTCATGTATAAAACATAAAAAAGCAGATATTCACGTGTCTGTTTGTGCTGTCTTTCTGTTTCATATCTGTGGGTCAAACAAAACAAAAGATGTGAAAAACAGATGAGCTGTGTTTTTGAGTGTTACTTTATGTTATGCTATCTTTAATTATTTGCCTAATTACTCACGAATGTGTAATTTTAAAGAGAAAAACACAAGATTTTTTTCTGCAAGCTTGTCTTATCTTTCAACACTTTTTAAAGAAAAGGAGGATGATGCATGAGGCAGGTTGTGTGTGAATGTGTGTGAATACGTAACTGAGCCACACAGCATCAAAAGAATCCTCTTCTGTCTCCTGCAGCAAAGATATTGACACACTATATTGATTAGTTTCTTCCTTTTTCTGCTGTTTTCTTTATTTCATGCACGAATGAGTCATTTATCATCCTTTGTACCTGAAGACTGTCGCACAGGAAGGTAAATGCGAAAGACACTTTTGCAAGTAAAGCAAACAAGATGTTCCAATATCATCAAACACTGACGCAACTGCTCGCGTGGTGTTTCGTGTGCAGAGCTGCCCGAATGCTGCCCTCTTTGAAACTACATTAAAAAGACAAATGGTCACAGTGAACATGCTTCCTACACGTCTGTACCAGGACAGAACATCTCTGCCAGAATAAATCTTCACTCTGCATTTCGCTGCCTGCAGCTTCTCGTTGCTGTGGGCTCCACAGTCTGCCCTTTCTTCTCTTGTCCTCTTTATTTTCCTCTTTCTCTTCACCGCTGCTGCCAGGAGTCTTGAACTCATAATTATAATGCAATTATAGTTTCAGTGAATGATGGAGAGGCAGAAAGAAAGGAAGGGAGAAACAGAAAATGATGGAGTGCAGGGAGAAGGGCTGAATGTCACCAGGCTGTTTCAATAGAAAGCAAAGCAGGGATTATTTTTGAGCCGGACAGACAGAAGGTCAGAAGACAAGAGGGACCTGAAGGGACTTATGGACAGAGAGAAGACAAGATGTTTTCTGGAGACGAGAAAAAGGCAGAGATGGAGGGTCGGGTTGGAGAGACTTGGTCCCACATGTAAAGAGGGGAGAGAGGCTGAACAGTTATAAAATATTCCCTCTGAAGACTCTCGCCTACAAGTCCTCAGTATACAGAGGAGGACAAGAAGGCAGAGAGAGAGTAGAAGCAAGACAGAGACAGAGACATAGAGGAGGGAATAAAGAAGGAGACGGGGGAAGGAGAGATGGAGGGGTATCGGTGGAAAGGGAGGAGGAGAGAGGGAAGGTTACAGCTGGTTTGGTTTGGTGATGTGAAGGTGGATGGAGAGAGAGGAGGAAAGAAGTGGAAGAAAAAGGAAGGATTGTGGGAAGGATGAGAAAAGATGGGAAGATGCAGAGATGGAGAAGGTTCAAAGAGGAAAAGGGGAAATACGTGTCTGAGGACAGCAACAGTACAAAAATCAAGATGTATTAAAGGAGAAGTGGGGAGAGGAGGAAACAAGCAGGAAGTCAAAGGAGGTGAGAAAGAGACGGAGAGATAGAAAATCTGGCAATCCTTGAAAAATACTAAATTTTCCTTTAACCAATATAATTTAACTGAAATGATCTTATCAAGTCGAACTGGGAGTTTGGATGCTCAACGAGCAGCTTTCACAGACCGCATTCTGACGGACTCAGTGTTCTGCAGGCAGGTTTAGCGGTGAGCGAGCTAACGGTGAGCGAGCTAACAGCTACGAGGCTAAAACAAAGTGACGTTTCTGTGCCTTCATGGTGGACATTTCCAAGAAGCTCTCAGAGCTGAACCTCAAGCTCCAGCAGCTTCTCAGCTCTCTGCTTCCTAATGTGAAATCTCTGAGGAGGAGTTAAAGCTGTGGTTAATGAGAGGAGGAAACACGCTGCCTGTTCCTGCTCCACAAAAGCGATCTGGCCTTCACATCACATCAAAACTTCACTTTTCTTCAGTGAAGTTTTGATGTGTTATGTCATAACTCCTATTACAGCTCACAGCTGTTGAGTCTTAAATTAAAATTTTGGCACAAAATGTTGTAAAAGTATTGAAATCATCTTCAGTTCAGCTTCCTGAGACCTGCAGATGCATTGCAGATGGAGGAGAGAAATCAGAAAGAGCTGAGGGCGTGAAGACAGATAACAAGTGAGGAGGAGGAAAGATACAAAGAGCTAAAAGTCAGAGGAAGGTAATGAGAGGGATGAAAGGATAAAAGGCTGAAAGACACAGATGTTGAGATGCAAGGGAATAAATGAGTGAGAGACCTGAAAAAGGAGAGGGGTGTTGAGTACAGTGAACAACCTAAAATTGGAGATGGGGCATAAAAGGAGGACATCGGGAGAAAAATGAGGCAGAGGAGGAGACGAAGAGAAAGAAGGGGATGTGTTGAGGAGAAAAAGGGATAGTGCAAAAAGAGCTCGAGGCCAAACTGAATGAACGGGGGAGGGGAGGGGGAGAGGGGGGAGGCGGAAATGTTTGACTGCAATGCGTTTTTGTAAAGTTTTATCGAGGGCAGCAGAAGCAGAAAAGCCTTTCGGTCAAAGAGGCAGAAATCTGCAACAGACGCGCCCAAAGCAGCCCGAAAGACCTTCATCACACGGACGTTCATTGTCTGCAGAGGCTGCATCCCGATTTCCCCTCACTGCGAAGACCTCAGACTGTCTTTATACCAAGAGGTCGATAATACACGCAGGGAACTGGACCGTCAGATGAATCCATCCTCCCTCCAGTCTACCAACAGGTAATCGAGAGCTCAACCTGACAGAAACGAAACCACAGAAACAAGAAGCAACACAAACCACAGGGTCACATGAGGCCGCCGCCGAGGCCAAGACCGCTGCACCTCAGGGGAAAGGACGGATCGAGACACAAACCGACGGCCCAGTAAAGGGGGCAGACAACACCCCTGACCTTTCCTGCAGAAATCAGTCCAAACCTCAGCCCAGCACTAACGGTGTCTCACAGAGTTTATGGCCAAACCTGCAACAGCATCCCTGCTCTCCTTCTGCTCCGCTGTTTGTCAGCCTTGTGGGATTCGGAGGTGCATCACGTGTTATCGCCTGAACGGGACTTTGAAGTTTGAGTCCAGATAACCTCATTTAAAAGGTCCCCTGTGGAGGTTTTGACCAGCCGTGGTGCTGCGGAACATTTTAATGAGCATGTCCATTTATTTATTTTAAAAAAAAGAAAGTATTTATAAGAAAAACATAGATAATTGTAAGGTGTTGCGAATGTTTGTATTGGTGGAAATGTTCATGTTAAAATTCCATTGGGTACCACTGAAGGCCGTTACAGTTTGCACGGAAGTTTGTGCATTTCATTTCATCCCGTTTGACCTTTGAAATGCCTGAAGTGACCACATGAGCCCCACAGGCTGCGCTCACTCCACCAGGCTGCTCGTCTCATCGCAGTTGATCTGCAGACCTGCAGGTAAATCAGGCTTGGTTCGACACCTCAAAGGTTCCATTCAGGTCAAACATTAAACTGCCAGGTTTTAGGGTTTGATTCCCACTGTTGCCGCTGATGTTAACAACGTCCTCCCTCGTTCTAAGCAGCAGTTTTAGCAGCAGCGCCTCACAAAGACACTCTGTGCATGCTAATGGTGCGATGCGCCCGCAGCCACGCAGGCTCTGTTTGTCATGCAGACTGCAGACTGGATTAAATTTGGAATTGGCTGCAGACACTTGATGAAGGTGTTACGGCGTGTGTGACCTCCGCGGAGACGAGCTCAGGTTTTCTCGTGTGACTGAACGTCTCTGTTTTCCTGTGCTTCGTCTCTCCTCAGGTACACCAAGATGAAAACAGCCACTAACATCTACATCTTCAACCTGGCTCTGGCTGACTCTTTGTTCCTGGCTACTTTACCATTCCAGGTAGGACTTCATCAAACACCCACACACGTGCAACAGATTACCAAAGTATTTCAAAGCTTCTCTTTAACTTGCATTTTGGTCTGAGTCTGGATTTTTGAACACAATATTCATCTGAAAACAAGCATCAAAGCTGGAAAGCTGACCCTCTGCTCATCATACTGTCGCTGGGAGACATCAAGAATTTGCTGTTGTGGTGATGTTACCTGTAACACAGTTGGAAAATAGCCTCACTTACATGATTTTCAGATGCTTTCTCCATTTGGCAAGGCTCCCTGTTTTACTCCATTTAGCATTATGAAGGAAAGAAAACAGCCGTGTTCTGGCAGCAGCGCCTGCGATAAGTCAAAACAAATTCAGATAATCTGCAGTCGTTACAGAATCTGAATTCTTGAAACTGAAGACAACACCGGGGAGCAAGTTTGTTTTTTCCACATTCAACTGAAGTAGAGTAGAATACAGAGGAGGGTACACAATGTACTTATATCAGAAAACATCAGTATATTACACCCCCGACACACTTACGCAGGGAAAATAACAGTGCAGATGGCCATTATACAAAGGATCTGGTACTACACCACTTCAGAGCATCACTTTACCTGTGACCCACTAACAACTGCTCTTAAATCTTCACCAATCCATTGTGTATTTGTGATTTCCCTGTAGCGCTGAGCTGTGTTCATGCTGATCGATTGACAAAAGACCCTGAAAAACAGAGTGACTTAAGTTTTGTTCTCTTGCCTGCGTCTGGATGTTACGAGGACTTTCATCAGTCACTGGCTGCTTGTCAGGTGTTACGCTGTCGTGCTTCGCTGCTCTGATTTGTTTCCGCTTCATTGAATAATTTACTGTCCAAAGTCATATTTCAGAGGAGATGGAGTTCTCTGTTCTGCCTGCAGGTGTGTTTCTGTGTTCATTTCTTTTTCTGTTCCCAGGGCACAGACGTGTTCCTCGGCTTCTGGCCATTCGGGAACGCTCTGTGCAAGGCGGTGGTGTCTATCGACTACTACAACATGTTCACCAGCACCTTCACCCTGACAGTGATGAGTATGGACAGGTACGTGGCCGTCTGCCACCCCGTCAAAGCGCTGGACATGAGGACTCCACACAAGGCCAAGGTAAAACTGTTTCATTTCAAAGTGAGATATTCACCCTTCCAGAGCTTCACACTTCCTTCATTCTTCCTGAAATGACCACCGGCATCACATCAGATGTCAACAGTCTCTTCAGCTCACTCCACACACTGTTCCCCCATAACAAAGATAAACCGGTACAGACGTTGAAATATTGCACAGCTGAAGGTCATTCATGTGTCGATCTGGTGCGCACGTCAGCTCTGACAACCAGGAAAAAAGTAACGAGAAAAGAGGAACTCTGAACTCCTGCTGACTGAGCCAAGACGTCTGTTTTGATCCCCTTTGTGTTCTCCAGTCTTTGCATGAAGACTTCACAGGAGAGTACATCAAAAGATAACTCTGACTCTTCATATGTCAAACGGCTGTGCAGTAATTGTAGTAAATGAAGTCTGTAAAGTTTCTATGACCAACAAGCTTCGGGGGTTCTTGTATCAGCACGAGCTGAAGTTGGAGCGGACACTTCTGCATGTGATGCTGAGTGAAAGCAAAGCTATTTCAGCAATATCTTCACCCGACTTTGACGAGCGAGCGTCGCGTCCTGTGATGACATCGTAAGAAACGCACCTTTTCAGCCGCTGATGAAAATATGACAAAACGAAGAAACGCTTAAACTCAAGGTCAGACGATTTGAGGGGTTTTGGCAGTTTTCCCGCCCGGCTCTGCTCGTCACACTCATCCTTTCAGATTGATGTTGTGTAAAAATATGAAGAAATTTGACTTCAAAGGGGAATTTTACACATGAAAGTCTGTTTACAGCTCTTGGTGAATACACCTGCATATCTGAAAACAGCGGTATCACATCTTGTGTCGCCCCAAAGGAAGCTGTACAAAATACGATAAACTGCCTCGAGTGATGTCACATGAGTCAGATGGGGCTGAAAAAGATCTGATGGTTTTTTGGACCTCTGTCACCTGTAGAGTCCACGTTAGCCCCTACTAGCATAACACACCCAAACCTTTGACTGAACTGTCAGCGGTCAGGTGCATTGTGGGTAATGTAGGCAAAGGCAAATTGAAAGACTGCATGAAAACAAAGATGATACTTCTGGTTCTGCACATTCAGTCTTAATACTTCTTTTTAAACTGACCAGCGTGAGTCTGAGCAAAATTGAACAAGTGAATTTGAATGTTGACTCACTGCACTAATGGACACGTGTGTGTCATGCCGAGTCCTTTTAGGGTTATTAAATGATGCATCTTGCCATGTAAACACTCTATCAACATATTCATCATCACCATTGTGTCACCATGTCCTCCACAGGTGGTCAATATCTGTGTGTGGGTGCTGGCTTCGGCCTTCGGGGTCCCGGCCATGGTCCTGGGGAATGTAGAGGAGGAACAAGAGCATAACAGTAAGTATTTCACACATATACAGTATATATGCATATACCTGTAAACATACTGCAGGTGTGCACGCCCTGACCTGTACAGACACATATGCACCTTCACCACATGTGTGCTTTTGAGTTGTGACTGCGATGGTGTGGACTTAGAGGTCTAATTAACACACAACACACAGCTGTGTGACAGTGCAGCACAGCTTTTCCACACATATATTTCATTATCTGCTGCTGACGAAGAGGTGGGTGTGGAAAAAATAGCTTCAGACTGTAATGCTCGGGGAGGTGTGATCTGAGTGAACCAATTTACAAGTGTTGCTGTTGTCCCAGTTTTTATTGCTTTTATTGCACAGCATCTGACTAATAGGCTCAACACATGCTGTCGTCGAGGCGCCTTTTTTCTCTTCATTTCAGACTGAACAAGTGCAAACAGAGTTCAGACCGGCTGCCTGCCATGTTCTATATGATGCTCCATGTTATGAACTTTCACACAGCAGGTGCACATTTATAGCCACTAAAATAGAAAGCTTCCAGCTCTTACGTCTTCAGGCGAGCCAAACAGAGATTATGTTGACAGACCAGTGAGATAACAGTGTGAGTCACTAACTTTTAGAGTTTGATTATGAACAGCTAATTGACTGAGTGAGGTCCAGCTGAAGATTTAACGTAAACTTCTGCACAAAGTCCATTAAGCTTTATTGAATAACAGCAGTTCAGATGACTGTTTTTAAATGAAATAAGTAGAAAAACACCATCATTTACATCACATAAATATGCATGACTGAGAATGAGGAACGAGAAGAAAAGAACTAATGCACTGCGACTGCATTCAATCAGCACAAAGAATTATTATGCAAATAAAGCAGAACCATAATCCATTAAACAAAACATGAACACGAAAAATAAGGAACAAAGAAACAGACAATTCTGTGCAACGTGAGACTCACCACACACCACCTGAGTGAACTGCTGCTGGTCACACATCATGCACAGCTTCTTCTGTCCACTGCTCACTGTGTCCTGGATCATTCAGACCTGTCTTGTGAAGTTGCTCATGTCCAGTAGTTTCGTCCATTCCTCTTCATATATCCAGAGACACGGTCAGATGTTTCCATCAGTTGTCTGTCAATGCAGGCCACTTTCTAACTCACTCTGAGCTCAATCTTGAGGAGCAAACACACCATTTTTATGCATGCCTCTTCCAAAATCATGGGTGTTCCTTCTGGGTGTGTGTGGTGTGCAGTTTTCTCAGCACTCTCCTCCGCTCACGTCTCCAGAACTTCTCATTTGACTCACTTTGAGCCCAACCTGCAGAATGGTGAATGTACTGCATTTACAGTTCTATAAATAGCTCTCTAGTCTCAAACAATCCAAGGCAGCTTTCACACAGGGGTTGCACTAATAACCGTTCACACAAAGACGCCTGGGCGTGTAGATTCCAACATGCCAAATGAGTAACAGTGAATCGTACTTTGCCGTCATAAAACTGAAAATTCGGTTAATGTAACATGTAATTTCTATAAGAAAAACGCTGCTGCTCACAATGTTCCCTGTCATGATGTTATCTGAGAGCATGAGATCTTCTAAGACGTACAAATAGCTCGTAGCGACATTATATCAGTATTTAATGATCCTGTAAATAATTTGCTTTCTAACGCACGTCTTTGCTTCCGCCCTTTGAGAACAGAAGGAAGTCTGAGATGAGTATGTCGGTAACTTTGCAGACACTTCTCATCTGCTGCCATTGACCGTCCGACCGCACTGCTGACAGCACAGTTCAAGTCAGTGTTTAACAGAGCTCAGTAATTAAATTCAGTCCTGCCTCAGCTGTCCCTTCCAGGAGGCTCGGCTGAACTGCATTTCCTTTAATGAGATGTGAGTATCAGCTGCTCTGCCTCTCAGGTTCAGCTCTTCTGTGCTGCTCTTCTACAACATTTTACATGCAAACCGTCATTTCGAACATGCACCTTCCTATAAATGTGCTTGCAATTGCAGTAGTCTAATTTCTGCATGAGCACCAACGTCACCTTTGCACAGAAGTCAGAGCAATGTACGAGGACGGACCTAGAAATATTTCTCCAACGTTTCCAGGTCTGAATTAAAGGCCATCACATGCATGTAAAGGCTTCAGCAGGACAAAATAAATAAGTTCAAATTTAGTTTTTCTCTTTACAGCCCCCAAAAAAAGGAAGTTTTAAAAGCCATCACTGATGCAGTGTGTTCTTCTTTCAGAAAGCACTTCAAACCAAGTATAGTGCAAGCATTGTGGCTCTTCCTGTAAACGTCCTGTCCCGTCTGAAAAAAGGGAAAATGATCAGACGCGACGTGTGACTGCCACAGAGCCGCTCCTTTAATCCAGAGATCAGTGAGCAGGGTTATTTATGGCATGACGGGGAGCACCTTTGCTGAAGTTTCTAAAAGTCTGTAACTGTGGGAAAGTTTGACTCGGCATCGCAGTCTCTGTCTCTCTGTCTCGCTGTTCATCTCAGTCTCTGATTGGCTGCCTGATAACACCTGATGGATGACAGCAGCCTCATTCGCAGATTGAAATGGAGCTGTTTCATTTTTCTTCTCAAAGCTGCTTATCGGTTTCTTCTGAATGGATCCAGCTGGGTCCTTCGTCCTTATACACTGTGTGTGTATGTGTGCACGCATGTGTGTGTGTGTGTGTGGGTCTTTGTTGCCGTAGATCATCTCTCTCACATATTTTAGTGTAGGACACACACAAACACACACACACACACACACACACACACACGTATTTATAGTCTAATATTAATGGAGAAGTCTTGCAGTGGAAGAGATTTTACTCTACACATGATAAGTTGTGTGTGTGTGTGTGTGTGTGTGTGTGCGTGCGTGTTTCAAAGCACTGCATTTGCCATATAGGGTGGTGTGAGTGTGATGATGAACCTTTGTGTGTGTGTGGGAGATATGTTCGTGCTGGCAGCCTTAAACATCAAGACGAACCTCCTGTCAGAGTTGGGAGCTCGTAGATGGCAGCTCCTCTCCTAAAAAGGCCAAAAACTTCGAGGATCTCTGCTCAGTTTGACCTTAAAGGGGCGACACGTGAAGTTCATACGAACCTGAAGCAGAAAATGGCCAAAATGTGTCATCAGCCGGTAAACAGAGCCGTTAATTAACAACCTTTCTTCAGCTGCGTCTGAGATTTCTGGCTTGTAAAAATACATTTTTGGCCTTTATTCTGTTTTAGGGCAAAAAATCTCACCCGCCAGCGTTTGAACGCACCGCCTGGTCGGCTAATTCACTCAGCTGTGTTATGACAGAGGGACCGAACTGTTTATGACATGTTTAGCTAAAGTTAGGAAAGGGAAGAGTTTAGCGCAGTATTTTATGCTGCTGTTGTAATTCCTGTAAGCAATCATGATGCTTTATCTGATGCTAAAATAAAAGTGTGTCATTTGTATTTCATAAATATGGTTTTAAATCATTGGAGACTTCTAGATGTACAGGTTTTAAAGAGTGATTCCCTTTATCTGACTGTTCAGTTATTTTTAGATACCTGATGAAATGAAACAGAAGTATTTCCTGAGTTTGAGGACAGGACATAACTTTGTTTAGCCAAATTTGGATTTTCTTATCTGGAACCATTGATCTAAGCCACAAAATTCAAAGCCTATTGATGGTTCCCACAGGCTAAACCGATGATTGTAATGACCGAACAACCTTTCCTTTCAGCTCCACCCTCATCGTAAACTTTTCTAAGTAAACTCTAAAATCCTTTGCGTTCACTTTCATGTTGTTGCTGAAATGAACACTGCAGCCTTAATTGGCCTCCAGCAGGATATTTGGCTTTCAGTCCAGTTTTGAATCACAGATAATCTCATTTGAGCTTCTAAGTTATCACAGTGTTTGACAGTCAAACGTGTTGCAGTGAAGAAACGGTCAGAAACGTCATCCACTGCAGTTTATTTCACCCTAAACGGGAAAGTGTCATCATTTAACCAGAAACATGAGGCTTATCAGTTGTGAAGAGGAATCAGCTTTCATGGATGCCTTAATATTCTAAATGATTCCCTGTAAAGTGAATTTAAATGATCGTAACCTCAAAGGACTAAAAATGTCAGTGCATGTGAGGCTGAGAGTGCTGCAGTGTTAGCAGAGCGTTAGCCTTTAACTTCACCTGATAATATGACGATGTTTTAAGGTGTGCTTTGATCTGACTGCAGAGTGAACGCATCGAACAAACCTTTAACGAACAAACCTTTAATGAACAAACCTTTAACGAACAAACCTTTAACGAACAAACCTCTAACGAACAAACCTTTAGCAAACAAACCTTTAACGAACAAACCTCTAACGAACAAACCTGTTCCTTTGGAGACCGAGATGTTTCACTCAGAGTCCAGATTCATTTCATCACAAACACCGAAACCCACCTTTGAAATCCTTCTGTCTGTCTGTCTGCCTGTCTGTCTGTCTGTCTGTCTGTCTGTCTGTCTGTCTGTCTGCCTGTCTGTCTGTCTGTCTGTCTGTCTGTCTGTCTGTCTGTTCGAGGTATCGATAGCCGTGCAACAGCAAAAGATGGGGAAGAAAAGACTGCAAGTCAATGTTAACATCAATGTAAAAAACCTTTGAAATGCTCCAAACCAAGCTGACAAAAGCTAATTTCAGGCTGAATTATGAATTATGGCAAAAATGGCCGCTGACTGTGAGCATGAGGCTCAGTCTCAGTAAAAATCTCCAGGCGGGAAAACGCTGTTAAAGCTGGAAACAGTGTCTGTGTCACCGTCTTCTCTCCCGCGTGTCAGCGTGCACACCTGCGTTAAGCTGCTACGAGTCAGCTCACCTGAACCGGACCAGGTGTGCCAGCTGGCGTGCTGGGGGGACATCAGGTCCCCCGCCAGCCTGCAGCCATGCTCACTGCTCCCTTAGCTGCACTCTCCTGTCTGTCATTCCTCAGCGCTGTTTTACCTTTAGCACAATGCGCACTCTGACATGGACTGAGATCTCTTTAATGAGCGTGTGAGCAGAAATGAACACATCGATTTTGACATTTTCTCTGAATATGTTATACATGCATGATTTGTGGCATAGTTAGTCCTGTTTTATTTCATTTTCTGTTATTCTACCCCCAACACATCATTATGCTCATGGTGAAACCAGCAGAATAATCACTACAAGTGTGCTTCACAAGTCCACATTATACAGAAGATTTGCATGTTTTAAAGGGCTGCCTGTTGGAATGAAACTTCTCTGTGGGCGAAGTGATGAAGGAGGTCACATGTCTTCATGTGAGGTGGATTAAAACGTTTGAAGAAGAAGAAGAAGGGGAAGGTGAGAGTCTGTACTGGTGTTTCCAGTTGATTTTTCACAGCATATCAAAAGAGAGGATATGAATGTTGCTGCAAAGCCACAATCAGAGCAGCCTTGAGTTATCTGTGAAACATTGTTGTTGTCACAGATGAAGATTGAATTTGTTCTCTCAGATCTGTCGTTTCATCTTCACTGAGTTTGAGCAATGAGCAGACCAACAAATGTCCTGTCTGCGCATGTGACACTGCTACAAGCAGGAATTTTCACCCTGTTTTCATGCTTGAGCTGACAGGCTCATTTAGCTCACTGCCAACTGACTAGCCAATCAGCATTGCCCACTGACCATCCTATCAGAGGAAGCCAAACAAACAACAGTTTCCCGTGTTGACTCTAGCGTATGCCAGAAGGAAAACATATGCTAGCAACTTTTGCCCCCTGATTGGACAGTTGGGCTTCCTCTGATTGGATGATCAATGGGCAATGCTGATTGGCTAGCCACTTGGCAGTGTGCTAATTGGCTTACCCCTTTTTACTGCTCGTAACTAGCACAGAAAGCTGCAGCCAGACGGCCAACACGCTCCAGCAGAGGACATCTTGTTACTCCAGTTCTTTCTGCCTTCCAGTTTCCTGTCCAGTTGATTTTGCTGCTGGTTTTTAGAGGTTTGCACGCTCAGGTTTTTGTTTGCCTGTGGACTGATTTCTGATCGAGAAGCTCCAGCAGCTCTCCCTGCTGTTCCCAGATCTGTCAGTGACCATCCTTAAAGCCCATCCTATCCGCACACGTCTCCTCTCTGCTGCTGCTGTTCTCTTTGTTCAATGGAAATGAATCGATTTGTAACGCTGTTTTGAGGATTTCTGCTCATAAATAAGTTAATGCTGAAAAATGGTGGAACACAAAGAGGGAAAACAGCAATTATGCTTTTTATATTTATGCTGATGCTTAACAGAGAGAAAATCACCAACAGAAACAGTGAATGATTTCCCAGATGCCCTCACATTGCACACTATTTTTCAGTTAAATCGAGTAATATGTAGCTAGCAGGGGAACGGGAGGTCTGGCGGTAGGATATTGATCCAGTCTCAGCCTGTAGCGACGGTTTAATCCTATAATCATTTTTATTAGTCTACTCTACAGCTGAGCTACGTCTGCACTCCTGCTCTCCTGCTTTTCTCTTTCTCTTCTCTTTGCACGTCTCCTCTTATTTGTCTCTTTTTCTCTCCTCATTTGTTTCATTCACGTTTCTCATTCCTCATTCAATCTGCTGTAAGCTCGTCTCTTTATCGTTTTCATGTAATTTTCTCATCGTATTCTCATTGTTGTCTCATTGTCATCCTCTTCTTTTCATTCCTTCATCATGTCATTAATTCTCATCTCCATTTCATTTTAATGTTATTCTCATTTTCGCTTCATTCTCATCTGATTCTCTTCATTCATGTGATTCTCATCCTCTTAATTTCATCCCTTTTCACTCAAAGCGTCTTCATGTAATTGTCATTTCATCTCCATTTCTTTCTCATTCACTAAGTCGTCCTCATCTGTCCCTTGTCCATCCCACACCTCCCTCTGTTTCCTCAATGTCTCCTCCCTCTTTCTTTTAACTTCCACACTCTCTCTCTTCACCTCTTTCATTTCATTCTCATCACATTCTTTTCATTCACCCCTCATTCTCATTCCCATGTTTTTTCATCTTCACCTCTTTCACCTTCATTTCATTCTAACTGTACTTTCTCCTCTCCATCTATGTTGTACTCCCCATCATCTCCTGTCTTTTCCCTTTGTGTGTATACACAGTTTGTTGGGACCATCCTTTAGCTCTTTCTTTATCATCTCTGTTCTGACGAGACCGCTAGCTGTGCAACAAATTGACATTCAGGGATAATAAAGGTTCCCTGTACTCCACCTCTATTCCCCTCCTCTCCCGCCTGTCTCCTCTAAACAAACAGAGGATGGAGCAGCTTCATAACCTGACAGCTGCAGGGTAAGTCACGCCACGCCGCTCTCAGTAATTGGGGTCAAAAGCCTTGCCCAAGGACACAGTGGCAGGAAGGAGGCTATAATCAGCAGCCACCCTGCTGTCACTAATAGCCATGATGACCAATCCATCCAAAAGACTTGTCGGAAATGTGTCAACGTGTGTTTGCAGGCTGCACGTCTGTGCTCTGTGCTGCAGCGTTCAGCTCAGTTACATAAAACTTCAGTTTTGTTTGTGCTCCTGCAGGCGTTGACTCTGAGTTTGATGATGTTTTATTCCCTCTGCTTTAGAGGAAATATTACAATCAAAAACAAGTTTGGGTTTAGTGCAGTTTGACCTGTGCAGACTTACTGGTGGATGCATTTGGAACAATCCTCAGTATTGCACAAACACAGGTGGGGTGGACCGTGTGAGGGTGTAGGAGCCGGTATGAGATCGAGCCAAGAGTTATTGGATGAGAGGAAACGAGCAGAAGGAATAAACAAACATGACGATGATCTCAAGCAAACAGAAGGATCGCTGCTCGGTTATGTAAACACTGTTATGCAAAGTCATGGATTATGATGGACTTTCACTCTGTCGTTGATGAAGTGGAACAGCTTGATTTGCGATTATGTGTCAAAGTTCACCCCTTCATGTATTGTCTTTGCTGTTTTCTGCATCCTCAAGGCGACAGTATGTAAACTTTAATGAAAGAGTAATTACAAAAGCAAACAGATATGCTAATGTAATCCATTATAGTAACGCTGCACAATTAAAGCCGCCGCGCCTCATCATCTGTGATGGCGTGGTGCATCTTTTTATGGGCTGCTTATTGTAAAAGCAGCGATACATACAGTGAAATGAGGTAATGTGTCACATATCATTACTTTGGTTTGATGATGAGGATTGAGATGTGATTGTTGCTGAATTATTTTCAGAGAGAGATTATTCAAAGAAAGCATGATTATATGTTTCATATCATTGTGGTTTACATACACACATCAGCATCAGCACCAGTCCTTTCTCCTGCTGGAATCCAAGGTCAGCCCTTTGCAGCATTAGCTTACAGTGGATGTCACAATAGAGCACATGCAGTACTTCCACTCATGCGATGTGATAAATCACCCCTGTTTCTATATTTATCTCCTATTTCATTTTTCCCTGCGCAATATTATCATTCTGTGGAGGCGACATTATTGTGTCCTGCCACTTCCTGCTGGGTCAGATGCTTGTAGAGAAATTAATGTTTCTGTGTTTCATCCTCTCCAGAATGTTGAAAAGAATGAACTGTTTTCTTGTTGGTGCGCGAAAAGGATGAGGAAGAATTTTCAGTGTGGATTTGAATTCATGCCGCACCAGCATGAACTGCAGGTGAAGTCAAAGAAAACAGTTAAGATGGAGTTGTTTTGGTCTTGTTTTGACCATTGTACCAAGTTCTGATGAGGGTTTTGACTCGTGCATTTTAATGAAATGAAACTTTATTTTTACTTTAACTAGTAAACACACAAGTCCCTGTCGCAGGGATATTTTGAAGGAGTTTATTTGTAGATTGCAGTATCAGGTTCATTTTATCAAGGCCAGAGTGGAAAAGAGGAAGGGAGAAAATGTGTGAGGTGTTTTGATGCTCAGCACAGGGTGAACTGTGCGGGTTGGACAGGAGGCACAAACAGGTTGGAGGTTCATTAAAATGAGGCCAGTGAAAACAAGCGACAACGTGCTGATGCAGGAATGATGTGGCAGAAATGTTAATAAGCGATTTGAATTATCTTCCCTCATGAAATCCCTGCAGCCATCTGAAGGCAGCACAACGCGTATGTTGATAAATTTGAGGCCTCTGATTGGACATGTGGCGCACCAGTGTAATTACGCACAGCCGGCATTGTGTTTACATTTAATACATTGTGCAAATGACGGCGGGCTGCTACAGAATAACCACACACCTCTACACACATCAGACATGTCTGTTATATCTGGTGTTTCTGACCGTCTGTGCAGGAGACGTCAGATTACAGCGGCTCATTAACTCACAGCCTCTTTTTTTACTTTTACAGCGGTTCGTGTTTTATTCTTGAAATGCATCAGGGTGCAAACGCTGCTGAGCAACAGTTTAAGATCTGATGTAACCTTTTGAAATACAGTAATGTCTGCTGATTTGTGGTGCTGTGTGCTCACTGGTTTTTGTTCCACTTCAAGCAGCCCTGCAGTGTTGAGCTGCTGCACATTCATGCACCTGCACGGCTCCTGAAGCTCATGTTTGGGTTGATGAAGGGGATTCGTTTTCCCAGCAGAATGTGTGTTTAGCTTCCTCGAAGAGTCTTTCCTGCCAAATCAAACCATTGGCTTCAAATGGTCAAATCTTTGACAAACGTGTCTCTGATTGAACTGACTGTATGCAGGCTGCACGACGTACGAGGCAATGCAGCTAAAGATCGGACAGTGACTTTAAAATGAGTCTGACAGAGATGACAGAGATTAATTCTGCATCAAACTAGCAGAATTTCAATGGACCTGATCCTCCGTTCTGCAGGATTTATGCTGACGAACAGGCTTTGAGTTGTGTGTTCAGATCATCTGCAGTGAAGAGGCTTTGAGGGGAAACCGTCTAAAACAAGCAGCGATAAAGTGCCGTGGAAGAAAACTTCAACAAAAGAGCCGTTCACCCTGAGAAACACCATTTTTACTGTGTGTGTGTGTGTGTGTGTGTGTGTGTGTGTGTGTGTTTAATAGAGTTTGGTGCCCCCTCGCCTTCTGACACAACCGGATAAAACTTTTATGACAAGTGCTGTATTGCCTAAGGAAAGACACAAACACACACACACACACACACACACACACACACACACACACACACAGAATAAACTTAGACTTGTTTAAAATTGAACTTTGAAACACACACACACACACACACACACACACACACACCTGACAGCCAAGATGCAGTGGAGTGAGATGACACACACACGTGTCACATACAGGACAAAGCGTTGGTATGTTCTGTCACTTTATTCACACACACACACATTAAGAAGTAGGTCCACAGTCAGTGTGTCGGCTTGAAACAGCTGCCGGAAAACGAGGACGAGTCTGAAACCTGAATTAAATCCTGAACTGGTGAATTTCACCCGTCTGAACCCTCCGACACCAAACAGACGGGAACTTTTATCATCGTGTGCAGGATTTTTCACTGTTAGCAGAAAACAGACCTGAAGCAAAACATGTGTCCAAATCCAGGAGAGACAAGCATGAACCAGGATGACAGAAACGATTCAGACCCTGTGACCTGCACAGCATGATCTCAACCCTCAACAGACTGAAAGGCCCAGACCACATCAGCCTTTATTTTGAAATTCACCTGGGCTCTGCTTTAAAGAGTTGTTGATCTGATTTATCATTGATTGTCAATCCCACAGTTGTCAAACATGATAGCAGACTAGAGAGCAGGGAACTCGATTCATTTGACTTCTAGAAAGTTTCATGTGGATCATCTGGTTTTCATCAGTGTGGTCTGCGTCACAGAGGCTGCTTCTCCTGAGCTCCATCCAGATTTTATTCTGAAAAGGAGAACAAGTTAACACAAGCAGTTTAAACTCTACAGAGAGCTGTAAAAGAAGCAGATAGCTAATAGTGGTCTTAGTGAGCTGCTTTTATGGGGCAAGTGTAAGACCAGGTAGCAAAAAAATGTCTTAAATGTGCCTATAAAACCTCCCGCTCACAGTTATACTGATCACCTCCGAGTCAGGACAATATGCAGCATTAAGAGCTGCAAGGTTTTCATGCAAGAGCAGGTAAACAAGGACAAACAGAGCTCATGTCCAGCTCTGCTACTGTAGGACTCATTTATCAGCCAGGAGCTAAAGAAGCTAACGCAGCTGGAAGCCTCACAGAAACACTTTATATGTGGATGAGTCTGCATACAAACAGAGATAACAGTGATTTCACTGACACTGATGCACCATGGTGAGGGAATCACTCAACTTTAGCTGTGGGATCATATTGCACTTTATTTTCTTTATCATTTCTCATATAGAAAGTTTGTTTCCTAGTGGAGAACTGAGGTATTTAATCTCTAAAATATCAACATCAGGCATCAGGATGTTGGACCTGAGGCCGCTGTTTAACTGAGGCAACACGCTTTCATGCGTTCAGGTGGGAGGGCAGCAGAACCCAATCACAGCAAGACCACAGCCATTGTCCTCAGAAAGAAAATGGAAGATACAGGGAGAGGAGATCAAAGAAAAGGGAGGAATTAAGTGTGAGACGGTGAGGAAAGGTGAAAGGAGGAAGGAAAAAAGAGGAGAATGCTGTTTCGCTCTGATTGAAAGAGGAGAGAAGGGGTTAGCACTCAGAGAGATGAAAAGAAGACATGAAAACAGTCCAGAGAGCAGAGACAGGCCAACTAGACAAAGTTATTTTCCACAGAGGATAAAGGTAATGATAGAAAGTGAAAATCATAAAGAGCAGGAGTGGCCGAGAGAGTAGATCTGAGAGAAGAGGAGAGCAAAATGGAACAGCAGACAAGACAAAAAGCTGATGAACAGAGAGAGGTTTAAGCAAAATGAACGAGAGGAGAAAATAATAGGTCTGAACCAGAGGTGAGGGGAAAAGCAGCGAGAAAAATACAGACGACCGGAGCTGGAAGAAAAGAAAAAATAAAGGGTAGGCAAAACGCAATGGAGGGGAAAGAAGTGATAAATGAGAGGAACGAAAGCAGAGGAGGAGAATCATCAAGTGTGAAATGGAAACCAGGAAAGGACACAGATCCCTGGTTATATAAGAAAGAAAGAAAGAAAGAAAGAAAGAAAGAAAGAAAGAAAGGGAGGGTCAGAACTGATGACAAAGATAGTGTGGAGAGAAAAGATGGTGGAAAAAGAAAGCAAAGACATGAAAGGTTGACGTTAAACAGGAGAATCAAGATAGAACGTGAAAAACAAAAGAAAGAAAAAACAAAGAAGAAAAAAGACATGAACGCATCACCGCGGACGCCACTTCCTGATCTTTAGATACAGATCTTACATGAAGTTCAGTACATGCAGTAGAAGTACGTGGAAGGTGGTGTACTCGATAGGAATGTTTAATCCTGATTCTAAGACGTTTGGGAGGCTGTGTATCGTGTATCTGTGTAACGTCCTGTCAGTGTCACGATGACGTCTCTGTGAAATCTGAAGTCACGTGTTTGAAAGCTTAGTCTTTGGTAGCTCCTCTTCAGAGATGACAGAGCTGACCTGCGGTCTGCTGCTGTGTTTTATTGACGCTGAACGTCCATCAGAGGAGCTGACGACAGCTCCTGCCTGCTGCTGCCAAGAGGGGTTCGGTTCCTGGGAGCAGAACTGTGACGGATGATGTCCTTTCTTACATTTAACCTACTGTTCGGCCAGGGCGCAGGTGAAAAGAAGCAACTGGAGACATCAAGTGTCACAGAGGTAGAAGCTGGCTGCTGCCCTCCACAGAGGGGTTTGTTAATGCCACAGCTGCACAAAGACGGGAGAACGCAGCAGGAGGAACGAAAAATCAGTTCAGTTTGCATAACTAACAGGAAATTAATGATGAAGACAAATGAAATACAACGAAACCAAAGAGGGTGGAAGCCTGGCTGACTGCCACCAGCTGTCTTTGTAGCCAGAGCAGGTGAGCTGCATCTCCCTGATGACCCAGCTCCGCCCACCAGGCGCCTGCTCAGAGGCCTCACTGCAGAACATGATGAGAGGATCTCATCTAAGAGAACTATGAGCTAAACGTTCTTTACCATAGCAGCAAAACATTATCACAGTCTCCTTCCTCCAGCATGATGATGTGAACTTGTGTGACACGAATCCTTGAACTAATGAAGGTTAATCTGAGCTCATCGAGGACACGATTTCATTGCATGCTTTGAACAATATGGCAGCACTGGTTTGTATAAAACCAGAGGGAAGTAAAAGTCATCCATTGACATTTCACAAGGTGAGCTATTTCAAAATAGTCATTGAGTGATTGCTGCTAACAGCTGTCATGTGATGGCAGTTTGACCTTTCAGCATGCAGCGTCCAGCGCTGCAGAAAAGCTTTAATGGAGCAGCAGTAAATCCACCTACCAGACATCAGCTCCTCAGAGGGATGAGAGCTGAGCTATTGAATGCTCTTTATCAAAAGGCTGAAAAGCATGTTCAGTGTGCACGCATCAAAACATGTTTACATGTTCGTTTGTCTGTTGTTATGTGGGAATGTGTGTGCGTGAGCGACGTGGGTAAGCCGGAAAAAGTGCCACTTATGAGGACACAGCATGTTTCCAGAGAACTGAATCCTGTGGAAAAGCATTGGAAAATATGATTTACATACAGTTTATGATTAACAAGTGTAAAATATTAAATGTGTTCAGAGGTATTTATGTGTCTGTGGATCGGGGATTCTACGTAATGAATCAAAGCGTCAGCAGAAATGTCAGCTGTGTTTGAAGTTAGAGGCGAAAAGACGGCGAGGAAGCAGCTTCGTCCAGATGTGAAGGGACGGATGAAATGAGGGCGTGGCCACCTCTGCTTTTCTTTCTACTCATAACACCTGGACAGGCTTAAAGTCCGCGGTCCTCATGGGACATTGAAACTTTGCTGGCTGGTCCATTTGCCCTCTGACCCCCATGAGGAGGGTCTATTTCCCTGCGGGGTCAGTTTTATGTTCATTGGTGTTGTTTCCCTTTCCCTGCCTCATTTCTCCCTCTCTCTCCCACCAGAGAGTCATTTACAGCAATTTTTATAAAACACATAAACTTCACAGCCCTATCAAGCAGGTTATTACTATTCCCGCCCTTTCACACAGACTTTTACTGTGTTTTTGATCAATGGCTGAAGTGTGGCAGTAATGGAGTCGGCATCGCGGCTTCCATTTTTACCGCGGACACCCACACACTGTAAATCATGTGCACTCGTGGCCCTGCGAGATGCAGCAGATAAAAGCAGCCACCAAATGGAATAATAGATCAACTTTTTCTTTCAACAACTCCTATTCCCATTTGTTTGATGTGGCTTTATCTCCACTGTTTATGCAGGCCGCTCTGCAGTGTATGTGTATGTGTAGGTGTGCCCGGCCTTATCTCCATGGTGCAAACGCAGCTGGAGGTTCAATTCAGAACAAAAACACGACATTTATGTTTCTTTTACAGCAAGAGGCAAGAATGTGAACGTACTGGTAAATCTGGTGGAGGAGAAATGAGATAAAAATCCCACTAAATGTGTAGAAAACAACATCTCTGCAGCTTTATGTTCACGTGGCGTCCCTTTTCTTAAAAAGTGAGAGAAAAACAGGCAATAATTAATTTGAAGTGGTGCTCTCGACGTTAAAAACACAGTCGTTGGTGCAGGATAATTATTATAATCAGAGTAACGAGAAGGCACACAGATGCAAATCCTCCGACATCCTGCCGCACTTTCAAGCCTCGCTGCTGTCCCTTAAATGTTAAATCAGAGTGATTTCCTGGACTTGCAAACGGCCTCAGGACGACAGAAAAATCAAATCTTTAATCTCCGCTCACTTCAGAGTTATGATTAATACATGAGACTCATCTAATGGCAGAAATCCCAGAACCAGATCACCTCGAAAATGGAAATAATCGTTGTTTGGACCGTTTGCTGTGTCTGGATTGTCAGAAAATAAGTGTGCACGGGACATTTTTCCTTCTTGTCCTCCCTCTTCACGCTCTGTCGCTTCACCAGGCTGACGAAGCAAGAAGGTATTAAACTGCTGCTGTCGGCAGTTCAGCACTTCATGCTTCTTGAGTTCGAATGTCAGGTTTTTGAGGACACGCAGAAACAGCTGTGTGCTTAATTTGACGATTTTACAATTTCACTTTTGATTAAATCGGAAAATTGAAAAAAAAAGTTTAAGATTGTAGCGTCTTATAACTGTCAGAGGACAACTCTCACATATTTTAACATTAGCATTCAGCAGATTTGTTTATAGACATGCTAGCACCACATCCGTCCACACGTCTCTGCTGCTCCAGACTAAAATATCTCAGCTAATCCCACTGGACTTTGGTAATTTCTCATTTTAACCTGTCCGTTGTGACTGGAGGATGAATCCCAATGACTTTTGTGATCACCTGACTTTTCCTGTAGCGCCACCATCAGGTCAAAGATTTCATAACTTCATGACCCTTTGATCCTGTGACTGACCACACAGTTAATGTTTGTGGTTTTCTGTGAAATGTCTCACTAAATTTTGGGTGGATTTCTGTCAGATTTGGCGCACACGTTCATGCTCTTCACGTTTAACTAATAACTCGGTGACTCCATAACTTTTCATCTTGTGCCATCATCAGGTAAAAAATTCAGTTTGGCCAACACCGCAGTCAGAATGAGGGTTCATGTATTTTAAAGATAATTTTTTTTTTTTTTTTTTTTAGTGGTCACTTTCTATCTTCTCTTCAATCTGTGAGTCATTGCTTCCTCCAGTCCAAACTCTGCACCTGAGTGTCATTTGGACAAACGAGGTGAATTGATTGAGTTTTATCTGGAGGTGCACTGCGATGCTGTTTTCTGTTGAGATTGGGACTTTTTCTATTCATTTCAAGGTGTATTTAAAATGATGAGGTTTGTAATATGACTGTATCTCCACTGCATCTCTTAATGTAATGTATTATTAAAGACCTTCACCGGCTGTTCAAAGTCCACCTGCTTCTTCTACAACTCTCATTCATTTTCCATTTTACCTTTTTATCTCTCTGTAGGTTCACACACATTTGTCTTCCTGTCTTCTTCCTCCCACCGTGTCCTCATCATACTTTCATACTCTGTCTCCTTTGTACCTCTATCTGCTATAAAAGTAGATGTTTTTTCTTTCCTCGATCCTGTGTGACTGTTCTTCTGTTATTAGTATCACTGCCTGACCTGCATTACTGATTAGCAGTTTTGATGAACGATTGGTATTCAGATATCAGTCACATTGTTCCCTGTAGTGTACGAAGTAGGTTTTATCCTGGTTCAATTGCACAGTGTGCAAAAAAAAAAACAAGGTATATTTTTGGGAATAGCCACTTTTAATGTCCAGACTCATTGGGCCTATCTTAGCACAAAGACTGGAAGCAGGGGAAACTGCTAGGTCATGTTTTAACTTGAGAGCTACCGATTGAGTCTTTGGTCCATCCAGGAGCCACCTGAGCTTTGTTCAGTATCTGCTGTGCAAGAAACAGTGATCATACGATTGATCATATTTTTTCACCTTAAGAGAGAAAGATTAGCAGTTTCTCCTACCTCCAGTGTATTTAAACACATCCTGTAACTACTCTGTCACTGTTCTGGACTGGACAGTCTACTGTAATATTTTTCTTACCTGATATGTACCTTTCTTTTTCTAATACATCCAGGCGTGGAGTGCATCGTGGTTTTACCTGAACCAAGGAGTCACTGGGATCCTGTCTTCGGCACCTGCGTCTTCCTCTTCTCCTTCCTCATCCCTGTGGCTATCATCAGCATCTGTTACAGCTTGATGGTCAAGCGCCTGCGCAGTGTTCGCATCCTGTCCGGCTCCAAAGAAAAGGACCGCAACCTGCGGCGCATCACCAGGATGGTCCTGGTGGTGGTAGCAGCGTTTGTCGTCTGTTGGACCCCTATCCAGATCATGGTCCTGGCTCAGTCGCTGGGCTTCAACCTGAGCAGCTTGTTCACACTGGTCCTGATGCACTTCTGCATTGCGCTGGGCTACGTCAACAGCAGCCTGAATCCTGTGCTCTACGCCTTCCTGGATGAGAACTTCAAGCGCTGCTTCCGCGAGTTCTGCCACCCATCGCCATTCCGCCTTGATACACAGCCGTCCGGCAGGATGAGGAGCATCGCTAGGGAGGTCGCAGCGGCCTATAGCTGCAAGGCCGGAGATGGTGACGGGCACGGGGGAGGGACGCCTAATCCAGCATGACTAGGCGTGGAGCTCCCTTTGGTGGGGGTTGACCCCCAGCAGAGGAGAGAGACCCAGGGGACAGGGAACTCCAACACAGAATTGACTCAGATTACAGCACTCTAGCGGCACGAACCCCCCCGCCCCCCAACTAGAAGACTGGCCTGGGGTGGGGGGGACGGAGATGAGGAGGATGGGGTTGAAAGGAAAAGAATTTAGGAACAAGGATACCATAAGGTAACCCATAAGGTGCTTATATGGATGGGGGGTAATGGGATGAATTGGAAGCTTGAGTGAGAAGGGTGGTGCTCATCCAGGTAGCAGATGGTACAAGATGGGGGAGCAGCGCAAACTATTATGGATCCAAGATCTTGGAATGCTTGTGGCCCTGACTCCACTGTGACAGATATGGAGCTACAGACGTGAGGAAACCTCAGTCCGACTTCAAGCATCCAACCATCTTGAAGTGGACTTAAACACAAAAGAGGGCGCAGCATTGTCGGGTATTTACTGCAGCACCAAAAACATCAGCCTTACTAACAATCTGCCAACTGAGGCTGGTACCCAGTTGATGCATCTGTGGAAAGATGCCGACTTTGTACCTGGGTATGACAAGGCAGCCGTTGGGGCTACACATTTGAAGAGAACATATAAACAGCACAGGATTAGAGAAGAAGATGTAGATACCAAAACCTCTGAAGCCACCATGCAGTACTTTGGCCATTTTAGAAAGAACCAACATTGGAAGGATCGTGGCTGTCTGGAGAAAGACCATGGACTGAAGACTTGCCAAGGAAGAGTAGAGCTTTCTTGAAGCATGAAATGGAGGATAAACACTTTCACTACAGTTTATTATGTCTTCATATAACTGTTGATATTTCATACTTTGGTCACGAGTGGGAAGCAGTGGACGAAACGTCCCTTGATCTCCTCAATGCCTGGTCCTTATTGTAATGGTTTCTCTAAAAATGGGTCTAGTTAATGGTAATGTGCTGCTGAGCCTTCATCAGGACACACAAAGCGTAATGTGATATTTGGGTTTGTAGACAGGAAGTTGGATGTAATATCTGCAGACAATATCTGGCATGAGGAGAAGAACAATGTGCAACAAGCTACTTTTGAACAATACTTCTTAAACTGTGTCTATGGACCCAGAATGGGTCACATGAATGTTATTTCTTGTAGGAGCAACATTTCTCAATGTGTCCTGAAACTAAATAAGTCTGAGAAATCCAGTCCTGAAACAAGTTTCTCAGAGTTTTTGTGATTTTTGAAAACTTTCTACAGTCACCTGTGGGGTGTTGGAAATTTAGAGTTTGGGTTGGGGGGCAGGAGCTGGTGAGATTGTAACCTGAAAGAACAGCAAAAACTCAAACAGAGAGTCAGGAACCTTTATTCCTTTTCTTCTTCTGGCTGTGTTTTAAGACACAAACTGAGTGACAGTGCCTGCCTGTGGTAGGTCCGCACATTAGCCTGTATCCAATGGTAGATGTCAAATTTGCAGCTAGGACTTGAAAAGTTTGCCATAATCTTTTATATTACCTGGGCTAAAATAATGTATTCATAAGCTGTTTCAAACAGGAGACATATATGATGACTTTCTAGACGCCTAAATGGAATCGTTTGTCAGAAAACAGTTCATTTATTAGTGGTCACGAAGTTGTTCTTAATTGGAATAAAGGCTGAAAAACAACCATCATATCGAAACATGCAGACCAGATGGTATTTACAGCACATCTGTGATTGTGACTTTGAACCAGATGTCTCTTGTTGAACTTTTCGAGACAATATGTGTTTAAAAATACTCTAAATTATCCAAATATGGTAGCAGAGTCGCACAGTATGCCTCGTCAGTTAGCAAAAAGCTTGCTGATAGCAGGAGAAAGACAAACACAGTTTGTATCATTTGGATTTCTTCGATCACTTAGTCCTAGTTTTGATTGTCCAGAACTAAAAGTGTGTTTAAAAGCAGATTTAAGACAACTTTCTCATAAATTATGAGGCATTTTCTTACATATTTTTTGTCTAGTTGAAAGATCAGATCAACAAAAATATAGATATTCAGTACCTTTTCACGACCAAGGTCAATGTTGGAACTTCCTTCTATAACATTAGCTGATTTTACTGATTGGGGTCATCAAAAACATTCTTGTACCTCCTGCAAAAACACCCCTCTGCTCCTTTTGTAAAATTATTTCCCTGCAGTGATTACAGTGTCACCACTGTCTTTGGCAAAGCTTGCACACACTACCTCTGGCCTGGTCCCATCTGATTCTTATACATTTATGTATTCCACACAATCTTTTGATACCAACAACTGAATCTAGCATTGCAACGAGCACCTAAGGATTTTTTCAAGATCCATTGCAGGGATATAATTAGCATACTTGCCAGTCAATGATACAGTTGCAGGTTAACTTGAAGACAGTACCATCTGAGTAATCCTGTGGAAATATTCAAACCGTGCTTGCAGCTTTTGTTTGAATTTCCCATCACACCAACCAGGCTAATCAGGCCTTCTGGATCATAGCGAAGTGAACATGACAAAGGCAATCTAATCACAGCTGTTTTGAAAGTGACACATCTGGATGTGCTGTTTCTCCCAGGTCTGTAGCTGCCGTCAGGTTTGGGGAATCAGAGGTGAAACTGATGGGGTTCGGGTTTGAGATATTTACACCGGGCGGGGTTGGGCGGGGGTGTTATCAATGAGTCATTTTGACTCCCAGCACCACAGTGGCAAAGCAGGAGGAAGGGGTCACCGTGCTCTGACCCCACTCCAAGGGACAAAGGGGCTCTCTCTCTCTCTTCTTCGTGTCTTAAAGTGGAAATTAACTCTGAAACAGAAACCACATCGGCTATTTTCCTGGACAGTTTTGGATCCTCAAAACATTCGATGCAGCATTTCGACATTTGGACATCTTCTGGGACACCTTGTTCAGACTGCAGGCAAATCAGATTTGTTTCTCAAATCAGATCTTAAAGTACGACTGTCCCGTCTGTCATTTCCAACTGATTGGATCAGATTTGACACATTTCAGGCCTCTTCCAAAACGTGGCTTGGATCCGATTTGAAAAAATTGCCTTCCGTGTGGTTTTCTGCTGCAAAGACTTTCAAACATGAATCTGGACACGATCTGGATAAAACAGATTTGGTCTGGCAGTCTGAACGAGGCCTTAAGTGACACTTTAACTGACCAAAATGATGAATTGAGAGTATTTGTGCCGTTCCAGTTGTATTTGTAGTAGTTTGTATTTATTCTGATGACAAACCAAACAATTCCCACATTATTTTTTTCTGGCACTGCTCATAAAAAAACAAACTAATCTCACTTTTTACTTTTGGATATTAAAATATTGAAATATGAGTTAGAAGCAGACAGGAAAGAAGATAAAGTTTCAGTGAGGATTTAACCTGTGGATTCTGTTTGAGGGTTGGTGTCCCCTTTAATTTTCTATTTGTGTCTCTTCATAGGATTTTGATTGTTTGACGTCTTTCAAACATTTTTTCTTTTTAGTTATCATAATTTCGGGATAGCAGGTTGACAACATTTGCTGTCACAGAGGGTTGTGATTTGCTGTCAATATGTATGTATATGTATATGTTTTTCAGTGGAGTTATATCTGTACAAACCAATTTGTTTGCTGTACTTTCTCTTTGCAGCGTGTGAATCTGTTCATTTTCCTAATTTTGTCTTCTTTTGTTTGAGAGGAACAATTCTATGAACTTACATTGCCTTAAATATCAAGTGAAGTCTGTTACTGAAGCTCGCTCTCTGGCTGGATAAAACGTGTTCTAGTTTCACTGGTGCTTCGCTGTTAGTTTATACTAGTCCAGATCTGTATTCATAAAGCCTCTGAGGACGGGACTCATCAGAGGTGGAAATGTTTCTTCCTTCCTCTTCCCTAAAATTTGTGCAGTCTGAATATTAATCACCTCAATTCTTAAAGTACTTTTGTGGCGGGAAAAAATTGGGCGGGAAAGTCACACCTGCCAAAATGTAAACTGAGATGATGGACGTGGAAGGAGACAAAGTGAGGATTATACCATGGCCACAGAACACACTCCTTTCCGATTGGCTGGCAGGTGTGGACACATCAAACAGTTCGGCCACAGTCAGTACCCAACATATCTTAAAGTGTACACATCCAATGCAACATCTCTTTCGAAAATGGGACGATGATTTCCACACAGCTCTCTACTGTCTGCAAACATACCTTCACTATCAATATTTTTGCAAGGGCCACTAATTAACAACATTTCCTCATTGTGTTCGTGCAAAAGCTAATTTGGTTGACACCACGTATCCTTCACACATTTGCTTTGGCTAATTAGTTGTATATAAAGGTAACGTTAATGAAACAGGGCTCCTGTGCTAATTGGCCTTTGTATAAACTCAGTAGCACACTCTTCTGTGTCCTCAGACTGGAGTACTGATGACTTCATGTTGTACATTTGGGAGCCCATCGTTATGATGTGGCTGCCTCTTGTAACGTGGTGATTTCAGTAGTATCTTCAGTAAAGTGAGCGCACCTTTACACTGACAACAGCAGCAAACACATGCTATTCTTAGGAACTGTTGTTAAAGTACGTCAGATAACTGAGGAAACACTAAATCCAGCTCTGAACGTCACAGATGCTACAGATGTTGTGTTCTACTGTTAATGATTTTCTAATGGATCTCATAGCTCATCACGTAGGTCACATAAGAAGAAGTTTAGTTTGTTGTTGCCCTTTTGACAATCACTTCAATCACAAAAACAGCTTGAAAATCCTGATGGCAACTTTAATACAGCTCCATTTTACTTTATTTAGTCTCCCATGCCATGAGCATGATAATGCACCCCGAGGTGTTCTGATATAGAAAATAATGCACAAATTCTTAAAAGTGAAGTGGATTCATTTGCAAATCACCAGCAGTGGGCTGGGAGTGAAACTGGGAGCTTGGGTGCTGTGTACGGTGGCTGATAAGGGCAAACCCGCTGCAAAAGCCCCAAACATTTCCATGTGGAGAAACGTGCTGCAGCTGCAGAGACGATGCCAATTTAAACACGCAAATGGAAATCCAAAACAAATACAACGACGGAAACGTGCTGCAAATGAAGAAACTTGCCTCAGAAAGCCAAAACAAATACAGTGAAATACAAAGTTTCAAACACAAAAACTCTGAAAAACAAACACAAGAGAGAAACGCTGCCTTCCCAGACAACGCCATAGAAAGAGCTCCAGGCCTCTAGGGGGAGCTCAACAGCTTTTTGTCCGGGGAGAGACCAGACCAGAGACTGTTTTTTTTTTTTGACGTGGCTGGAGGTGAAGGTGCATCGTTTCTTTTAACATATTTGTTTTGGCTTCCTGCAGCACTTTTTTCTCATTTGCAGCACTTTTCCAGCATTGTGAAAGTTTAAATTGTTCAAAGAGATGGTACACAGTTTTCCATATGTAGTCTGGCTTTGTGAGGCTGATATGAAGCCATCAGTTCTTGAGAATGATTTTTAACAGGAGTGTGATTGGAGCTCTACAATTTTGCCACATCTCTGGTATCCTGGACGAGGACGTCTGTCAGTTCTGCTCTGAGATAGCTTTATGAATACTGGTCGTCCTTTGTACAACCTAGCAGACTTTGTGTAGGAAAAATGGCCGGAGCATCAAAGACACTTGCTTCGACATGATTCACCTTTATGAAGATGTGCTATAACGCAGCTGTGAGGCTCTTTGTGCTTAAGTATCACTGTTAAATTGAAGACGCAACCATATTTTGTATTACTGTTTGGTGTTTTTTGTAGCATAAAACTACATAAAGACGACTCTGAGATGGTGAAATCCTTCTGTTTAACAATGCAGAGTAAGCATAATTATACTGTCTGTTAGCTCTGTATAAACATTATGTTTGAATATTACGCATATGTAAAAGTATAAGACATGATTCTGATCATCATTTCACTTCTGACCTCTTTCTCTTGTGATTCTTGGTGTATAAATAAAAACTATTTCTCGCCAACCGTAACGGTAAGTATTGTTACCTCCGTGCATTCGAGCGCAGGGAGATTCCTTTCATTCGTTTACATTTTACAGACCACATGAATGTCAAATGAAAAACCTGTTGAAAATCCAAATCTACATAGGAAGAAAAAAACGTGTGATGTTCTTGTTATTACTATTATTGCTATCAAAAGAGAAAACCAGTGTCGCATTAGTGTTTTTTGCTGTGCGGGAGATGTCTGGTATGTATCAGTGTATTACTTGTGGACTGCATTTTGCTCACTGCCTGAG
This sequence comes from Chaetodon auriga, assembly GCF_051107435.1. Classification (NCBI taxonomy): domain Eukaryota; kingdom Metazoa; phylum Chordata; class Actinopteri; order Chaetodontiformes; family Chaetodontidae; genus Chaetodon; species Chaetodon auriga. The sequence goes on from NC_135083.1 coordinate 2,550,951, forward strand.
TCATGAAATGAAACAGTTCTTAGGGCTCAAAAGTTAAAGAAATTTTAATTTGACAAGAGTTGTCGCTGCCGATGCTCCACCTCTTAAACCTCATGTCACCTGTCACCGAATCCGGCCACACAACATGGCTGCGATCACAGCGCTTGAAGTTGCTTCTGCACTTCTTTTGTCATTTCAGGGGTTGGGATTAAGTCAAAGCATCAGCTAAATGCTAAAACGTGACGAACTTCTAACTGTTTAAATATTAACTGATGCTGTCAAGTCACAGTTTGAACTGATTTGAATACTGGTCGTGATTGGTTGGCGTCACACGACAGAGCTGTTTGTATCACATGACTCTGGCTGTAGCTACATAAACGTCCTGTTCTGCAGGTGGCAGACTGGGCTACCATGCTAGCTGGCTTGTTGTCAATGCATAGAGACTTTTTGCTGAAGCTTGAACTTTAAATTGTATATTTTTCTCTGCATATGAAATGAATAAATAAATGATGGCCATGTTCGACTCATTGTTTCAGTGTAAATGGGGTAAATGGGATCAGTCAGCAAATCTGGTATCAGTCCCACCGCAGGGTTCATAATGCATGCACTCAATATTTACATACAACTGTGACCAAATTATGGAAAAAGCAATCCTTATTTATTTTTTGCCTTTTACAGAAACAAACAGATGCTCCTAAACTAATAAAACACCTACTTTTACAAGAAGATTTTTCATTTGTGTATAATCAAACTGAACAATAAAGAAATCTCACAAAACAACTGAGATAAAGACCTTTTGTACAGGAGGCTTGACTGGACAAACGCTTTAGTTTGCCACAAACCCAAACTTAGCCAGTTATCTCGCTAAGTTGCCCTTTTCAGAGGCAGAACCCCGACACTGAAGCAGCTTATCGGCAATAATGGACTCCACAAATAGTCTTTTACCATCATTCCATCAAGTATTCTGAATATATTTTCACTGTGAGCATATTTTGTAGGAAAGTGGCAGAGTGGTCTGTCAGTTCGGACTGACAACTACAAAGGATGAACAGCTAACTGGAGGAGGAGGCGGAGGAGGAGGAGGAGGAGGATCCAAATCAGTCAAACCTATTTATATGTATAGACAGTGACAGACTACATCACAGAAACACATCAGACATCAATCTTAACCACAGAAGCAGAGTCCTCAGCATGCATATCCCTTCAGTCTGTCTGCAGTGCTGTCAGGATGTTTTGATTTAGTATCAATAGTTCCATGCAGCTGGCTTTCTCTTCCACACTGCACACACAAAACCATTGCAACACTGTGTTTAGCAAGTGTTTTGTGCTCTGAAATATTGTTTATCCAACATTGAAAATGGATTGACACAGAACTCAGCATTATTTCTCGTCAATAAAGGCAGCTGACGCCGATGTCAGCCATGTCAGGACAGGAATCTGCTGGAAGATTTGATTCCGTTCCAGGCTGCATTCCAACCGTGGAGAAAGGAACTGAATGGACTCTTTGCCCTGAAAACATGGCTGACAGCAGCACGCCTCACCCAGCGGATGAAGTTTACTGAGAATATATTTTGGCACTGTGGAGACTGAATGTAAGCCTGATGGGATACATCCAAACATCACTGGTTGCAGGCCTCTCGGTGCCAGCCTGCGTCATGCTCTTGACCTGTCAGCAATGAGACAGACCAACGCAAATCAGAATCAGAACAGTCCTCTGTCATCCCGAGCACTGGATCCGACAGTTAGACTTTCATTCTCAGGGGCCGTGAATCATCATCATGTGCTTCTAATACAGGCCTGTCTTTGATGGAAACATGGAGCAAACAGGTGACAAGACATAAAAAGGTACGTATTCTGTTTAACATTTGGCCTTAGTCAAGTTTTCTTGCCGCATCAAAAACAGTCTCTCGTGTGGTCTCTCTCCGGTCCAAATCAAGCTGTTCCACTTAGAGCTCCCCCTAGAGGCCCGGAGCACTTTCTATGTTGTTGTCTGGAAATGCAGCGTTTTCCTCTTGCATGTGTTCTTAGACTTTGCATCGTTTCTGTATTTGCTGCATGGTTGTTTTTTATGTATTTGTTTTGCTTCCCTGCAGCACATTTTTTCATTTGCAGCACGTTTCTGTTGTTGCTTTTGGATGTATTTCTGAATTGGCATCCTTTCTGAAGCTGCAGTAGTTTCCTGATGGAAATATTTGGGGCTTCTGCGGCACATTTGATCTTACAAAACTACTAATGAAGTGGCAGCAACAAGGCAGCTTAATACATTTTCCCAACAAGAAAAACCTTCTCACAATAATAACAGTAGCAACATGTCCAGAAGGAGCTGATGAGACAGTTTTCAATACTTTCAATACTGCAATACAGAAATACTCCATTATAAGTTAGATGCTGCAGTATACCCACCTACCACAACACCACCGCTGTGAATTCTTCATTGTGTTTGAGTATAACGAGGCACATGTTTCTCTGGGGGAAAATAATCAACTGAGAGTTTTTCATAAACAACATTTTGACCTTTCCAAATAGTTTTTCAGAGTTCCTGGTAATGGATTTCAAAGTAATTGTGAGAGGAAAAAGGTTAAAGCAATTTCCCAATGTTGCCCTTTCAGCACTGAAGGTCGTCTGTTTCCGGCTTTGGTTGCATCCTGTACTGTATTTGTTGACCAGTGGCTCCTGCTGTCGGCTGCTCTGATGAGTGTCTCCTGCAGATTTTTTGACTCAGACATGGCAACTTTCAAATCAGTCCCTTTACTGAGCCGTGAAACACTTTGGTCCAGAGCAGGATATTTCAACAATCACTCAGCAGATCAACATAAAATTTGCTGTGGATATTCATGGTTCCCTGAGGACAAATCCCAGTGATGATCATGACGCCTGTCATTTTGTTCAGCACCACTTTCGGGTCAAATTCTTCTTAATCCTTTACAGTAGCCGGACCACAATTGCTCATTTCCGTGACATTTGCTTTGGATACTCATGCTGCCCATAGGATGATCCCTTTGAGCCCCCTTTCCTTCAGCACCACCATCAGGACACAATTGCCATTTGTCCCATTTGTACTTTGAGAATATCAAACCGAAATGTGCATATTGCCATGAAATCACTCACTGTGAGGACTCTCATGCTCCCAGGGGACGAACCCTTTTGAATTTAATATTTAATGAGCTTTCCTCTGGCACCATCACAAGAAAAAAAATTATTGATTGGTTTTAATGAGCCCATGACCCTTCCTCCAACACTACTCTAAAGACATCTATGTTTTTAACTCCAGCTACTTGTCAGGCTTTGAAATGCTCACTTCTTCGCTCTGCTAACTATGCTCACACTGGACTGACTTTCTAAGGTTGTGGGTTTGATTCTGAAGTATCTTGATGACTCGAAGCCTTTTTCCCCGACCTTTGAAAAAAGGTCACCAGTATATGTTTTTAGATTAAAATCAGGCCAAATATCTCCTGAAACAGCTGGATATTCAAGTTTTTAGCAAATGTTACTCAAACAATAAGCAGAGCTCTTATTGGAAACCGTTTTTGGCTGTGAATTTGATGATCTAGTGAGTATTTACAGTGGAGCAGCAGGGCCATGTATTTTAGATGGACTTCGAGTAAACTCCAGCAGCCATGTTCAGTGTAAAAAAGAACCCTGTCAGCCAGTGAAATGATGCAGCTCATTGTTGTGTTTTTAATAGTTTTGGACAACCATTGAGTTCCAAGGCGCAGAGGAACAGCTTTACCTGCCTTTGGATACACAGACAGTATGTCATGGTGCGTTCTGCACGCAGCCCTGACCTTCAGTTCAGTTCAGCTTTTCAACTGTATTTATGTAGCACAAAATCCAACACACGTTATGTCCTGACACTTTCATAGAGAGCAGGTTTAGACCACATTCTTCACTGTGCAGAGACTCAACAAGCCCCCTGAGAACAAGCACTTGGCAACAGCTGTGAGGAAACAAACAGTTTCGCAAACAGTTTGACCCGTCAGAGAGATCCTTTTTGTTCCACAACCCTGTTCCCAAAAAGGTTGGGACACTCTGCAAAATGGAAATCAAATATTGAAAATCATATCCTCATTGAATTTGATGCAAGCAACATGTTTCAAAACGGTGGTGACAAAAGACTGGAAAAGCTGTGAAACGCTAAAAGAACGTTGGAACGTCTCAGAGTTAATCAGGTTAACTGGCAACAAGTGAGAAACAAAAGATGATCTCAGAGAGGCCGAGTCTGCCTGAGGTAAAGATGGCACTGTGCTGGCAAACAGTGCAGCAGTTTAAGAATCATGTTCCTCAACATGAAACTGCAGAGAATTAGCAGATTTCATTGTTTACAGGACATAATGTCATGAAAAGATTCAGAGTCTGAACACAAGGGACAAGACCCAAAACCAGTATAGTCTGGCCGTGACCTTCAGGCCTCAGCGGCTCTGCACTGAAACCTCAGGAACACTTTCAGCAACCATCGTCTGTGATCACAGTTCATCGCTGCCTCCACAAATGAAGCTGACATTCTACCATGCAAAGAGGAAACCGTAAGTAAACCGGATGCAGAAACGGCGTCGCCTTCTCTGGTCCCGAGCTCATTCAAGATGGACTGAGGCGAAGTGGAAAACTGTCTGTGGTCCAGTCAACATTGGAAATTCTTTTTGGAAATCATGGACGCCACATCCTCCGGGCTAAAGACGAACAGTAAATGTGATTGGTAGAAACAATGTCTTTAAGAGTATTTACAGCAGCTATTTTCTCTCTTTTGTCCTTCTGCCCTTCGTCTCTGTCTGTCCCTCATCATCGGTTGAACTGAGTTCAATGAACCTGAATGACAAGTAAACACAGAGTGAGGACAAGGACTTCTTCTTCTTCTTACTTTACAAGGAAAAGTCTTTCCAGCTGTTTGTCCGCCTCCGTCCTCTCCTCATCCTCACCCATCTATCTCTTCGTCTGTCTCCCCTCCTCCCCTTTCATTACATAACAGCTTAGTTTTGCCCCTTTTAACTTCAGCTTTCTTCCAAACCTTTACGCTGCCCTGACTCCCAAATCCACACATTTCTCCCAAACTTCTTTTGTCTACTTTCTTTTTCTTCTTTTACTTCTTCAATTTTTTGTTCCATTTTACCTGATTCTTCTCCCCCTTTAAGAGCCTTTGTTTCCTCTTCCATTTGTCGCATTTCACTTTTACCTGCACCTGTCCATGCAGAAGATGCTTTTATCCAAAGTGCCTGCTTTGAGCTTATGCTTTATTAATATTGTTACTCTTCTGAAAATAGACCATACACACACTATTTTAACTCGCCATGCAGCTTTTTACCCAAACGTCCTCAAACTGCTGATGTCCTGATGGGGGGCAAGTTAACAATGAAAGCCTCTGAGCCAGTTTCATAAGTGCAGACCCTTTCCTCTTTGTAGCCTGAAGCACGTTTTCATAACAAGTCCTGCAAATTAAAGAGAAAAATAGGTCTTCTGTCAATGCTCTGGAGAAGAGTCTTGTGATCTGAGGGTCCAAAATCAGGACAGTTGATTGTCAGTGATTTTCAAAACCAATACAAATTACTGTTGGAGGACAGATTCATTTTATGTTGTGACGATACTTTTGATGAGGTTTGGTTTATGCACGAAAATGTCTTGATTGATCTCTCATCCCGACATGCTCCCGACACACTCCGTCACATTGCAGAGACATCACCTGACTTCCCGTTTGCTCCCATCTAAGCACTATGAACACTTGATGAACGCTCACTTGAACGTCATTTTGGGGCACTCACTGAAATGACTGACACTGTTGTTGGTCTTCAGACAGTCTGCTTTTATGTTGTGTTTGTTAACAATGAAGAGAAAATGATGCTTTCAGGGCCATAATGAAGAGATCTGGTATTAAAGAGCAGCAGAACCACCTCCTGCAGCAAGGTTTGAAAACTGAGCGATGAAGCTGCGATGAAGCAGAACAGAAGAACATGTTGAGATTTATTTGACGGGCATTCAGGTCACACTCAGGTAGGTTAATCACAGACTCCAGTCCACTGTTGTCATTCAATACACGTGGCTGTTCACCCAGGTCAGGAGCGAGGCTGGATGACCCCTCAGATCTTTTAAAAAGGTTTGCATGTAAGAGACTGTAGCTGCCAAACTGAGCATGTTAATCTGTAAGTGATAAGACTGTTCTCTCCCAAAACTGCCAATCTGTCAGTGAACACTCTAAAAGCTGCATCACTGGTGGGCAGAAAACAAGCTGACATACTCACACATGCTGACCCCTTTTCACACTATAAAGTGTTAGCAAACAGTTGCCTCCTTGCACATCCAGTAGACACCAAGCTCTCTGCTCTATTGTCCTCCCATTGAAGTGTTGGCTGCGTTCGCCTCTCCTTTTAGCTCTGCTTTGGTCCCCACCAGCTGTTGAGGCTGCTAAATGCTGCTTTAGTTGCTAACTTTGTCCACCTGTGACTTGATGCTGGGCAGCTAGCGCAGTGGGTTTATCAGAGCTCATCTGCAGAGACCAGCTGCCTGCTGGTGCTGGCAGTGCTGAGAGCAGAGACTGGACCATTCAGGAAATGTGCCATAAAACCAAAACAATAAGCGGCCATTAGATCCAATACAGATATAAAAGAAAATGATACGTAGCATTCAAAGTGTGGACTTTTGGATGCCATTAAATTACATGAAGCGCACTCACAGCGTGTTAATGACAGGCCATGTGCACACCCACACAGCATGCAGCTCCCTCAATAATTCCTCTCACACACACAGTGGAGTTCTCCCCGTGGGGCCGACGTGACGATCACAGTCATAAATGTCTCTCATTCTTCTGCTGATATGATGGAAGGAGAAACATTTCCATAGTAACATGTTGACCTTTGACCTTGCAGAGCTCTGACTGATGAGTGTGAGGGAACGTTGCCATATTGATCTGTGGTGATTTGCATTCAAGCTGTATGGGTCACAGCAACAGCGCCGACCTTTGACCTACAGTGTCAGGTTGCACATGTGTGTATGAAGAATGCTTCGCTCGGGTTTCTCTGGCCTGGCTAAAGCTTTTTCTCACACCATGTCGTTTGCCATTGTCAGTTCTTGAAATGGAAAAACCGAAACGCTGCCACAGCACATCAGCTGTAAAAGTCAATGGAGCATCCTCAATCTCTGTTTTTTATTATCGGCACGCTCCTGCTTCATTTTCTTGTTGGGTTTATTTCTAGCAGCACGAGGATGTCAGGAGTCTGTAAATAACTGTGTAGCGTCACAGTAGATAGCATCACAGCACCATGACGGCATCAAGCCATATTTCTATCACGATATCGTGAAATTCGTTATAACGTTTCATCCCTAATACAAAATAATATAAGGAGAAGGCATATCTACTATTATCATTTGTCAATCTGATTGACAGCTCAATCATTAATCACAAATAATGAACACACTCATCAAACTATAAAGTGCTAATTCAGTTACCTTAAAGTTTAAGGGCAGTGGTGAAGCTGAAATACCTTAAGATGGTTTGCAGTGTTGTGCAGCACAGCTGATGACCACTGAGCATCACCAGACCACAACAACTCAAACATAACTGTGTGTAGGTGTTGTAAGATTGCAACTTGCTGTAATAGCCTGGAGCAAAGCATCAAGTGTCCAAGTGTAGACACACGAACACTCAAACACAAGACTTTTAAACCAGCTGACCAGGATTCAGCAAAGGAGACTGTTGTGGAAAAATAATAAACACCAATAAGTAAGAATAGAAAGACTGACTTAATGCACTAAACGATCATTTCTGGACTTGAGGCCTCTTCACATGCTGAAATCTTTGGCTGTCGATTAAAAACAGTCGTCATGGTTTGTACTATGAGTTAAATCCACCACCAGGTGATTCCGAGCCTCTCTGACCAAATGTGACTCACGTCTGTCCTGCAGACAGTCAGCAGGGCTCTTCACAGCAGCAGCAGCAGCAACTCCTCGTTCTCCACTGTAATTTATAAGATCAGGCCTCTTTACGGTGCTCATCATACCATCACCTTAGCAGGAGGCTGAGTCTGTGGGCAGGAGATCGTTTCACAGCCACGGTGTGACAGCACTACGTACAGAGCATCAAAAAAAGCATCACTACTATGTCTTTATGACAGGACGGTGATGGAGCTAGTCTGTTTGCACCACAGTAACCATTGTTTTATCTCAGCAGGGAGGTTTTTATATTTGCTTTCGCTGCCCCTGTGCATGTCGGCTTCGATGGGGCAAACACACAGGAAGGTCGTGCACGTAATTCTGCCTACGTCGTCACATGACTCGGTTTGAAAACGATAATGGGAAAGCCAAGTTGACGCCACGAGGCAATTACAGCAATACAATTACGCTAAAATCATTTCCAGGCAGCGGAGGAGGGGGGGGTCACTCATTCATCCAACCCCACACATACAAACATAATCATCACCATCCCATCACGCAGACAGAGCTTTACACTGAAACACGAGTCATAAACAGATATTTGCATAGATACAGCTGATGCAAAGCCACATCTGTGTCCACGCAAACAATCTGACTGCTGTGCAGCAGCACTCATAAATATGTACTCATATTTAGAAGTAATCCATTAGAGACCATGCAATTAGCAGGTCTAGAAATAGAAGCAGCTATGACTAATTAACAATAATTAGTAGCAGAGAGGAGATGATGAAAGACAAAGTGGAGGGAGGCAGAGAGACAGATAGATGGAGAGGACAGACAGCTTGACAGAACTGTTCAGCTCATGTTTGCTTGCTTCAGTGCAGCCGGTGTCACTGTTTGTCTGCGTTGCTGTAATGTAACCGCTCTTTTATTCACCATGATTTGTCGAGGGAAATGTGTTATATTAGCGCAGTAGCCAAGAGCAGCAGAGCAATTAGCAAACTTTGATTGTTACTGTCAGTAAGTATAATTATATTGTGTTGCATCCAACAGGTGTAACTTATCAAAACTGACAATCCAACAAGCACCTAATTCATGGAGAGATTTTCCAGGTGTGTGGACGTGACAAAGTTTGCAGAATTTGAATTTCCGTTTGTACGATTGGTACCACGCCGTGCGCTGCACCTGTGCCGAGCGGCAGCAGCAGTGACCCCGGTCAAACAGACGATTGTGAAGAGAGAAAAAGCTGAGCGAGGACATCACGGTGAGATCTGAGGACTCCATTCAGGAACTAATTCACCGTTTTGAATGTGCGAACTACCACATTTTTAAATGCAGACTCATGATGATTAGTTTCTGTAAGTCAGCCTTTGAAAAACATTTACAATCTTTTCTAAAAATAAGCCTTGAATTTGGAAATGCAGGAGCTGCTGAATTGGAAGAAACCAACCTTTTCCAGAAGTGTGTTCAGAGGGAGATAAAACTAGCTGAACTCTAAGATAAGATAAGATAAGATAAGATAAAGCAAGACCCTTTATTAATCCCACAGTGGGGAAATTTGCATAGTTACAGCAGCAAAGAGGATCATTTAAAAAACAAACAAACAAACAAAGAGACGATAAGTCAATCAAACAGTGGTTGAATTCACATTATTGCACATAGAGAAAATTGATATTGCACATGAGTCAGTTTGAGTGAGAGTTGAATAGCAAAGAAAATATCCAACACATCACAATAAATCAAAAAAGAAAACATAATAACAATAATCATGCTGATTTCTGGTGGGAGGTGCAGATTCCTGGATGTTTAGCTACATTTCAGGACACCCGCTGCTCTTTCTGCTCTTTTGTTTGGTCAGTTTGCTCACTGACATTTGCCGCAGTCATGTTTGTGAATGCTGCTTATTCAGGTTGGAGCAGCATCCAGTTGGACACGTTCACATGGATTTACCTCAAGGTGAATTTCGGAACATCTTCGGTTCCCCTGTTAAGATTTAGATAAAAGAAGTGGCTCTCAGTTGGTACATTTCAAATACTAATCGTTCTTCTTCTTGCCTTGCTGGTGAACTGCACAGACAATATTAGTCTTTCTGATTTAATTTTTAAAAAGAAACTCTCTTCTGTTTTTTTAAAACCACTTGAGTGTGAGCATGGTGGCTGCTGGGATTATGTCCCTCTTTTCAAAATATATTGCATCAGTGCTCACAGCCGTACCAGCTCCAGCAGCATCAGCTTGCAAACATTTACTGAAACATTACTAACTTCTCAGGGGAGTAACAACCAAAAAGCAACAGCGGGCGACCTGTGCAGGGTGGACACGCCTGTCGCACGACGTCAGCTGGGATCAGTTCCAGCTGAGACCCTCCAAAGGACTGGATGTGGATTCACTGGAGACGGAAACTCAAAACCCATATCGTCACTCATGTGTGATGCTCTAAAAACCACTGCAGCCTACATTTCCCACGATGCAACATGTTCATTCTCCCTGTGTAGTAAATGCACATTTTTGTCAGGTAGGATATTTATCACGAATTCCATGAGATTACTAATAACATAAAACTGTCTTTTCATTTTCTTTTATCTTCAGTTTTTGTTGCAGTAAGCACGTTTTTTTCCTCCCGGCTCCAGTGTGCTTGGAGTGTTTAATCAATATCTGATCAATATCAAGAAGAGTCAGGTGTGGTGGGCTTTGACAGATACACGTGATGAGAGTGAAGGAAAGAAAACTTAAAACAGATGCGTTACTCTAACCTGAAGTTAATGAAAGCTTTGCAGTATTGGAGGAGAATGCAAAGAGATGCATCCATACATCCTCCACCGCTGTTTTCCATTAAGTCGTACCATTTAGGACGGCATCACATCTAACGGCCACAGAATCTTGTAATGACCTCATATCGAGGCTTCATCCTCTGCAAAGTTACACAGCCAGCAGATGATATTCCCCAAAATGCGTCTGTCGTCCATTAAGAGAGCAGCATCCACAGTGGAAATGAACAGGAATCTTATGATTGAACCATAAAGCGCTCTCTGGTCTGCAGCGAGAATACGAATACACAGACAGCTCCTGCCTTTATTTGTCCAGGAGAGATTTGCTGGGAGCTATTTTTGCTGCTTGCAGCTCACTCAGTCTAGAGCAGAATCACAGAGATCTACTGTTTGTCACTGGTGCACATGTCCATTGCTGCTCTGGGCGAATGATTTCCATGGCGTGCTTTTCTTTAACGGCAGTATGAGGGAATGAGCTCTACAAAAAAAATCCTCCTGATGTCCCAGAAAGGCAGCATTCCTCATTATATCCAGTGTTGCAAATAACTCTTTTTCTCCTCAGTGTCCTCCTCACCATCCTCCTCTTCAGCTTCTTGCATGGTAGATGATGAAGATGCACCTCTCGGTCCCTGTCGAGCCTCAGATTAGCTGTCTCCATCCACAGGTCAACAGCTGGCTTTGGGTCCAATGTCTCTGTGGTCGTCTGGCAGGTGAAGGTGCGTCGGGGCTGAGAGACGAGTGTGCGACAGACGAGGTGTGGACTTGGTTTTTATCATGCTGAGATGTGAGAATGTCCCCTCACATGCTGCACTGCTCGCAGACAGAGACAGTTAAAGCTCCATGTTGATGGTGTAGGAACAGTCTGGATTGCTTGTATTTACTATTTGGATCAAGTCATACTCAGAGGACGCTGCCAAATGTTTTCCTGTTTGCTTTACGTGCATTAATTCTCTCAGCGGAGTCTCTGTCAACTTGTGAAGTGGTTTTTGTGATCCATCCTCTGATCCGCCAACAGCAGCCCCCAAAATTCAGCAGACTGCAGCTCTTAACCCCTCACCGATAGTTTGTGCAGCTCTGCGTGATCTGTGTGGCACCTTCGATGTTCACTGCCAGCAAATCTTCAGCATAGAAACACAGAGGACGAGTGTCTTCAGCCTAATGCATTGCTGCACACAGCTTTAGCAAATCTAGCAAATGGACGACTGGACTTCTCAGTTAGCTTGTTTGTTAGCATTAGCTTGGTCCACGTGTGTGCTCCTCACTCAGATAATGGATGATTGGAATTCTTCCAGCCTGTACGAACATCTGCCAGATGTGTCGTTGTTAGCTTGAAGCCATCAGAGAAAAGTCTTTTCTTCTGTCTCTTTGTAGTTGGCGAAGTAGCTGCTTAGTGTCAGTTGTTTTATTGAACGTCTCTCACAGGCGGTCACTTCATTGAATCGAATCTGTTGACGAGAAACAAGACGTGTTTGGAAGGCCAATGACAGATGCTGCCTTCTGCATCTTCTTCTTCTTCTTCTTCTTCTTCTTCTTCTTCTTCTTCTTCTATTAGCATCTGTCAGTGCTGTATTACTGCCCTCTGCTGCCAACAGCTTCACGGTGCAGACTATTTACAGTGTCCACCCAAAGTGATGCACTTCTAATACTCGTCATGCACGCGTACCTGCACATTGGTTATTCACACCTCTGATTGTAACTCAAGCCTGCAGGGCAGCTTCAGTGCTCCTTGCCATATATTCTCCAAGTCTGTGGAACTTTTCTGAAAATAGTCCCTCAGCGGTCTCACTTTCAGCCCTGCACATTACACCCCAAAATGAAGATGGATAAAAATGAATACTGTAAAGATGGATGCACTAATGAAGTCAAGCAAATTTCATGGCAATCTGTCCATCAGAGGAAAGCTTATCCAAAATGGAAAAGGTTCAATCTGCTCATTCAGTTTTGATGCCTGTGGTGTAAACATTGGCTAGGTGGTGGCTCTAAGAAAAGGTCAGTGGAGTAACACAGGAGACATTACTGGGTCCCATAAATATCTGCATTTCACAGCAGTCCATCTGAGGGAGTCACGATCAGGCTCTGAGTCAAATTCTTGCCCAGACGAATCCCCCAGGAACAGGCTTCACAGGACCAGCTGGGGAATGTTGAGTGTGGAGAATGGATTGTGTAACACCTCCTCCTCCTCCAGCAGCTCCTCTTCACTGGCCTTTGATCAAAGCAGCTCAGCAGCCAACTGCTCGAGTGCAGCAGCTGACTGGCCAACAGTGGAGGGCTGCGTTTGGGCCTGGCCAGTGTGCATGAAGTCTGACAAGTGTGGCTGAGAAGGAGGATGCTGCTGGACGGAGTGTGTGCCGTCATGAGGCGTTCTGTTGACTGAGAGAGGCTGAAAACCAAATAAAAAACTGTTACAGCAGATTGTAGGCGGAGATGAAAACGCAAAGGGATCGCACGTCAACCAAAGCTAAACTTCTTGACGGACTGAAGACCCTTCTTAGATATGTAATTCTGTTCTAGTGTCAAAGGTTTTCTGGTCAAGAAATGTTAACTTCTTGGACCACGTGACAGCTATAAGGACGTGGTCTGGGTGCAAACGTCCTGAGTCCTGCATAGATACGCGTACAAATGATAAACTAACTAAACTTTATCTGGGAAGTATTACATTTCTCCAAAGTCTCCATTGCCGTGGCTGCATCGAGTTCAAGTTCAGTTAATTAAAGCACAAACATCCCAAAATTATAGTTATCGTTTCACTTGCTTACAGAAATATCGAACTTCCTGACTATTGGGTAGCAAATGTTTAGAAACCCGGTACCATTACATGGTCCTGTAGTTGAGAACTGCAGATCTAAGCCGTTTCGTGAGGGTGGTTGCGGTAAAACACAGAGTTGTATTGATCTTTACAATTCAAATTCTCTGTCTTTGCATGCAAATGAGATGTCCCAGTCATCCACACCTAAACACAAGAATCTAAATCAAGCGAAGCTCTCCATCAGTGAGGCAGCTTTAAAGTTACTGCGGCATTGTCTGCATTGACCTGATCGCATCTGACGCCTGCTGTTTGAGCACTCTGAGGGCGTCTCCAGGCTCCGTCCACTGAATCCTAAAGAACAACTGGAGGTAATAAATAAAAGGTGGAGAGAGGACCGATCGATATATAAAGTCTGGTGGTCTAATCCAAAATCTTATCAAGCTCTGCACACACTCAGACACGAGCGCGAGGAGTTTGTTTGAGCGAACACTCTCATGAATTAAATATGCAGGGAAGGAAACTTTGAGCAGAAAACGACGGTTCCTCCTCTACACTCAGGAGAGCTTTGAAGACTTCAATGGGCAGGAAGGGAGAACGTCAGGCACAAGTTAAGTTTGATGATTTTTAAAAAGACGTTTCCTTTTCCTCACGAGATGACACCAAAAGAATCACCAGTGCTGCTTTATGTTCTCAAATTAATTCTCCACCTTCAGTGTCGCAGTTGGTTTTGATTCACTTCAGCTGTGAAAACCACCTTACAGAGTTTTGAAAGTTTGTTGAAATGATGAATGATTTATCTTTTTTTTACTGACTGAAAAAGAAAAGAAGCAGTGAAGTGAGTCAGCTTTCATGGAGATCTCTCAGCTGTTATCACATGACCGTACAGACTTTCAGTCACGTGATGATTTGTGGAAAAAACCAGGACTGTTTTCCCCAGAAAGGTGAGGCGATATGCAATTGTTCGTTTGACTGGTGTAGTCCACGTTCTCCTTACCTGAAGCAGTTATTGTTATGAGAAAGGTGCATTCAAGGACACCCTGGCAACTGAACTTTGTTGCTTAAAAACCATTTCAATACAAGAAACAGACACATTCATAATATCCATGTTTTGTTGATATGTTTTTTTGAATTCTTTAATACTTTTCCCACCTCTGATGGTCAGTTTCTGTGCGTCTGCAAATTAATTATCCCAAAAATTAGTGACTGAAGGCTTCAAATAGTCAGCAATAACGTAATGTTCATATGATTTAATGAAGGTTAAAGCATTCACATTACAGAGAAGGTAGAAGGCACTAAAGTATTTCTGAACGAAATGAGGACTTTCCTTTGGGGCTGATATGACATTCAACTTAACTGTGAAATCCATCAGGGAGCTGGAGGAGAAATAGGTACGAGGAGAAGAAGTTTGCATATTAGATGTCATTAGATTAAACTTTTACAGTGGAGTAAATGTCAGTTGCATAAGCTCGTCTGTAGAATGTCTACGATTTGGAAATCAGGCTTTAGCTGTACTGCATGTTTAGTCAGAGGTGTGCACAGGGCACAGGATGGTTCAAAGGAAGGCAGATGTAGGAAAACGAAGAGGAAGATGAAGGGCGAAGGAGTGAAACGCATTTTAATGCTTCAATGAGAGCTGTGATTTCATGGATGAGATGACAGGAGGAGTAGAAAATCTCTGGATGAAGAGGAGAAGCAGCAGGAGGGAGGGAGAAAATGGAGCTTGTTGTTTCAGAAAGCTAAAATGTTTTGTTACCTGATACTTCAGGGCGTTTTATAGCAGTCAGACCTGCTGCAGAGCTGAAAGCTGAATGTTCCAGGTTCCACCGCTCTGATCCGACATCAAGCAAACAGAGCTGACTGCCTGCACAGTCCGAGCTGGTTTCCACATGTATGCAGTGAGATCATCCGGAGGAAAGCCTTCTTCACATCAATCAAATCTTCAGGCCTCATACAGAAATGTTAATTGGAAATGCAAATGACTTTTTCTGTCTGATGGGATTAATAAAATTACGCTCTCATAAATGAAAATAAACAGGCTGGAACACTAAACGTTTGATTTTTGTTTGACGCTCATGGCCGTTTTCCTCCATCCAGTCCCTTTTTACCTGTTGATTAGTCCATTTATATTCCCCTGATAAAAGCACTCTTTGAGATTGCCCTCTAGCACCGGTTCATAGTACTGTCGCCTCTTTTATTGCACCTTTGTGTTGGTTACTGTTGACTGCCTGAAATCCGGCCTGACGTGCCGTCTGATCAGAAGGTTAAAAAAAGGTTAGAAGATCCCCAAAAACATGAGGATTCATCTTCTGGTCACCAGATTTTATGTCAATGATTGTCCATCTGACTGTCCTTCATTCCAACTTTAACCCTAATCTCTTGTTAAATTTAAAACTAGAGGAAGAGGAGGAAACAGTGGGCTGAGTGAGACGTTTGGCTGCATTTAATGGACCTTTCTGAGAGGAGGAGGAGGAGTGACAATAACAGGGAATAAACTGAGCGGTATAACATCCATCCTCAGAGCAGGTGCCATTAGATGGAGTAGATAAGGAGAGGAGGAGGAGGAGCTGCAGGAAGAGATGATGAAAGCGATGAAGAAAAGGTTGTTTGGAGCTGAGTTGAGGGGCTGATGGGCTGTTTAGACCAGAGCATTGGATTAATGGGTATTTGGGAGAAAAGGCAGGAGGGCCGGGTTGTGGGATTAGGGTGCAGCTCCTGAGATGTGGAGGACGAGGGGAATAAAAGGATGAGATGGAGACGGATGACACACAGAGGCGGTCGTATATCACGTCTCAGAGGGGATGGTACGTGATGTTTACGTGACGGCTACAGCTAATGGACACGACGAATGAAGAGCAGCGACAGAGGAGGAAAAAGAGCAGGAGAAAGTTTAAAATGATGATGTTTGGAGAAAGAAGATCAACAGTAATACGTTATCTGTCTTTTATTTATCCTGTTTGTCACGAGAACATGGTGTGTGTGTGTGTGTGTGTGTGTGTGTGTGTGTGTGTGTGTGTGTGTGATCCCGTCTTTGTCAGGACCACTTTCAGTCCCAGATGTTGGAAGTCAAACGTCTCTGCAGAGTGAGGACATGTTGTCTCGTCGTCCTTTTCAAACGCCTGTTCAGCGGTCAGGACTCGGTTGAAGTGCATCAGTGTTTTTTAAGATGATTTAATCCTCCCGAAAAGAAAAACAGCACAAACAGTCCGCATCAGTCGTGTTCCAGAAGCAAAGCGTTCTGTGGTTCTTTGTCTGGTAAATTCATGTAAATCAATACAGTGGTGTTACGTCCGCCACCGTTCTTGTGTGTGTGTGTGTGTTCTTGTGCCCGGTGTGTGTGTGAGTGGTTGTGGAAACAGGTCAAAACTGGTGTGTGTTTCCAGGAAAAACAAGCGGAAAATAAAAATGTTTCCTGCTTCCTTCACAGCAGGTAAGTGAAGGCAGCAGTGAACATATTTCAGTGCATTCACTCACACAATACAGAAACAAGAAGGAGCTTTTTATATCCAAGAGAGAGCAGGAAATATAAATATATACAGAAAGATGTTCAAGCTGTTCCAGACGAGGATAAAACAAATGTCACTTATTTGAAATCCGCCACGTGTGGAAAAAAGGCGACGTTTTCTTCAGTCCACGTAACATTTTGAACGAACGTGTTTACATTCTGACATTTACATAAATAAATCCTGAGCACTTTCTAAAGCAGCTTTAAAAAATATGAAGTTACACAGATATGTGACATGTTTAAGTGTTTTCCTTTAGTTCAGTCATGATTTGCTTCCAGTTGTAAACATTTAATGTGTTGATATAGTTAAACAAACACCTTCATGTATCAACCATAAGAGACCTTAAACATATTTGCTTTTTGTGGGGAGTTATGATGTGTTTTTGCCTCTTTTTGTTGCTTTTTCTGTTAAAATCCAACCACCTTGCCAGTCCCTTTGGGCTTACAGGCAGCGTCACGCGGACATCAGGTCTAATGGTGAGTTTAAGGACCGCTCGTTTATTAGTTGTTGTGTCACTGTTGCACAGGAGGACACATTTGTCAGTTAAAACGGACTAATCAATAAAAAGCAAACAAGCCAAATGAAGCGCAGCGGTTGGCCGTGTGTTTTTTGTTTTCTAAAATGAATTTATGGTGTTTTGAAAATGAACTAAATTGCATTTTGTTAATGGAAAACAGGAAGGTGTCATCTGAAGTGTTTACCCCGCTGAACACACAGTTAGTCATCCTGCTGCCTTCTGCACTGTTCCCACAATTCAACCCCGAAGCTACTATACCCGGTGTTTACACATGCGCGCACGCACACACACACACACACACACACACACACACACACACACACACACACACGCACACACACACACACACACACACACACACACACACACACACACACACACACACACACTGTGCATGCCTTCAGCCAGAGCTGCCAGCTTGCATCATAAGAGTGCTGTTTGTGTCTCGAGGCCTTGGAGATGGTCAGCGGCGTGTTGTGTTCGGTCGTTGTGCCGCAGGCGTGATGACACACAGACCTGCAGCTCAGCGGGGATCTGCACCATTGCACTCATTTATTTCTACTTTATAATGTTACAGCGCCGAGCGCCTGCAGCAGCGCTGTGAAGGAGTGCAGGCTGAATTAAGTGTGTGAAGCATAGCTCGCTTCGCACCAACACAGTGTGAAGTGTGGATTATGAGCTGTGTGTCGCTCTGCGTTGGCACAATGGAGGCTTTTTGTTTTTTCCATGGTGATGCAGCAGTTAAGTGCTTTGGTGACTCATGGTGTGCTGCAGGGGAAGGGAGTGCAGAGGAGGGGTGTTATTGGCGACTTGGCGACATTTTAAAGCAGCCGCCTGCTTGACATGTCTGCAGAAACAAATAGTTTGATCTGCACTGAAGCCCAGTTCAGACGCGTGCACTGAGGAGGCATCAGGAGGAGGTCTGCTGTGAGGAGTGCTCCTCCTGAGCGACGCCTCTGTGTCTGAATGGGCGCTAAAGCAATAATGTGAGTGAAGAATTTAACCCCTGTCCTTTCTTGGCCTTTCTCTTGACATCCGTCTGAAGGTTCAGGGGCGTCTTCGCTCTGCAGTGTTTGATTTGAACGACTGACGCTGTTGAACTGTAATGAAGCAGAACATGAACGTGTATGCTCTAAAAACTTCGGACTGCTGTAATACTGTCGACTCAACTCGACTCTTGACTGTCAGGGTTTTGTTTTGGCCAACTGAACAGTGTTTTGTATGTTGTGTGAAACAGCAGTACACGTTTAAACTTTGTTAAACTGTGTTAAGAGGAAGAAAGGATTAGAATTCGAGGGACCAGAGAGATTAAACGCAGCCGTCACAGGACACGACAGCAACGTTAACTTTGGGAACTTCTGACACACAAACATCAATCAGAGTTTGAACGATGTCAGAAGATGTGCTGAGGCTGATTTTGGACTTCAGGATGTTTGTGTTGACAACAGACGACGCCGTCGGATTCTGTTGTGTTTTGAAAGTTCGACTTTCATTCTCGGACGGTCCTCTCAGATGCAGAGATATTTGATTGAAGTCATGACTTTTGCAGCGTTTTTTAGAGCCTTCTTCTTCCTCAGAGAAGCTTAATGCCTCCTCCCGTCCTCCTCCTCCTCCTCCTCCTCCTCCTCCTCTTCTTCCTCCCTGGGGTGTGGAGCTATGAAGCTCCTGAGGATAAGCAGGATGTGTTTGCTAGAAGAGCCTGTCCTGCTTTCCTCACCTTCACCAATGCTGCCTACCTGGCTGGAGTCACTTTGGAGCTGCCCTGCCACTGCAAACCAGAACAGGTAACCGTAATGTCAGCACTTTGGTTAAAATCTGGTTTCTGGGACTGCATTTATGTCTGTGTAACATCTCTTTAATCCAAAATAAGCAGAGGGACCCGACATAAATCTTTAGTTTGGTTGTAAGGTGCCTGCAGATATCAGACTGAGGAGGAAACTCGGATGTTTTTCTCGTATTTAATGTTTCTCACGTCTATAAAATGGTTTTCTCCTCGCTGTCTGAAATCACCTTTAATTCAATCATCGGTCGAAAACACAACATTCAGACAGAAGCTTGTAGATGAGTCTCATCCTGTGAAGGATCCTGGTAAAAATCAATCATGCTTTTGAATGAGACATGCCTTTTTTAGAAGATCTACCTGTTTGTTCAAACTCAGTTAATTTTTTCTTTCCAAGGCCTTTTACCAAAAGACACAAAGACACCACAAATCAATGCAGCGCTGAGTTAGTTACACCCATCAGAAGCAAACATTTGTGCAGTGTAATCAGCAAAACTAACAGTGCAGGAAAACACATCCTCTCCTCTTTCTATGAACAATAGCAGCTGAGTAAATGACTGCTGCGATCCACAGCCTCTACTCAGCTTCATCCAAAGTAACAGAAACAGTCGAGGAAGAAATGGAGTGTAATGCAGCTGCGTTAACCAGAGGAGAAAAGGGAGAAGGAGACGATCTCTGGGGCGACGGAGAGACTTTAATCTCAGCATCCGCTAAAGTAATTTGAGCCTGTGGTGCTGATCAACCAAACAGCATTATCCCCTGTCAGCAGATACATTTTGGTCATTGGGTTCGCTGTGTGCTTCAGGTCCGATCAGTCGTGTGGTTCTTCAGGAAACATCTGGACGGCTCGCGGGAGACCAGAGCCCTGACTGATCACCATGGCAACAAGCTCCTGGACCCTCGTCGTGTCCCTCACAGCGGCGCCCTGCAGAGTCGATTCTCCATCCGGCTCTTCAGCCTGCTGATCTTCAGGGCCGGTCCCGACGACTCTGGCGTCTACATCTGCGGCTCGGCCCACAAAGACTTCTTCTATGGTTACGACCTGGACATCCAGGAGGCGCGCATGCTCAGCTTCACTCCGAGGTGACGAGTTAAGTGGGCAGACTGTGGCTTTATCGGGAAGGCTGTCAGGTTTTGACTCTGATGACGATCGATTCTGTCCCGTGAACATTTATCGCCACCCAAAGTCAGTCCTGGAATTAAATCCTGAGCATGTTCCTGCAAACATTATGGAGGCATCCCATCATCACTCGAGGCTTACGTGATTCTGTTCAGTGTTAAACAGTTCAAGTCTGACCGCCCACATGTTCACGATGGAGGGTGAAAGCCGGAGGCAGCACAGGCTTAATAAGTTCATAAGGAACATGGCATGACTTTTAAAAGACTGATGACTGGAGATTAACACTGTTATAGCGCAAATGTTCATCCTAGTTTTATTCTGGAAAATGACAAATGCAGTTCTTTAAACGAGCGATTGAAAGAGGAAAAAATAGACAGATGACAAAAAATGATGTTATTCTTTTCAAACCAATCAATCAAAATCTGTTGATTTGCTCAAAATTGAAGGTCACATGCAACCCAAAATGAAGCGCTGATTTAAACATCTCATATCTTGCTTTGATGCTCTCAGACTCACTCCAGAAACTGTGAGCACGAAACCGAAGGAAAGAGAAGGACTGGGCTCCGCTCGGCCGCTGTACCGGCTCTTCACCAGCTTCCGGCCCTGGTCCGTCTGCGATCGCTGTGGAGTACCAGGGGAGCAGGTCCGTGTCGGACTGTGCTACATCCACTCCCACTTCCTGCACGTGCGCTACAGACGGGCCAATCAGACGGTGGTTTCGTGTGGCTCAGGGGCGGTGCCGAGGGCTTTCGGACAGGTGAAGCGACGCAGCGTCGCAGCCAAGATGGAGGTCAAAAGCTGTCAAGTGACTTGTTCGCCTCAAGCTCCTCCGTCCTCCAGAATCGTAGCTCTGATGGCATTTCTTGGGTACAAGTAAGTGATCCGTGTATAGAGGTGTACTGATAAGACAGACAGAGGGCAGGTGAAGATATTTATCATTTAGATGATGGACAGACTGTAACTCAACATGTAAAGCCTGTTATTATAATTACTAATAAGTTTTTCCCTCTTTGCACTCACGCTGCATCATTCCAGGTTACAGCAGCAGTCAAACCTCTGCCTCTCTGATGTAATGAATCTCTGTGTCTTACAGTTCTGCCTCCCTGCCAGTGTTTTACCTGAACCACCCCGCAGATCACGTCCTGACCCTGGGCTGTCCGGGGGCGCGGCCGAACATGGCCGTGGCCTGGGACCTAGGATCTGAAGCCATCTACCGATCTGAACACTCATCACTCAGCGCCTCGCCCCCCAGGCTGCTGATAGACGCCGGACACCACCTGCTGTTTAGACCTGCGAAAACTCAGGACTCAGGTACCATCAACCTGCAGAACCTCCGAGCAGGCTGTGTTAGATCACCTGTGACGTGTTGATGGTGTCGTTTGTGCTCACCTGGATCTGTTTCTGTTTTGTTTGCTCATTTCAACCTGATGTGATAACCAAGATTTTTACATTTTTCAAGTTGTTTAATTTGATTAGAAAGTCTTTTTTTTGTTAATTAGGGGTCTACTACTGCTGGCTGCAGGGTCACCAGGCTGCAGAGATACGTCTGCTGGTCTACGTCCATTTGGGGCGGGGACAGTCGGTGACATCGCATCCTGACTTCCCGGCAGCTGTCAACACCGTGCTAACGTCATACGCTGTCATGACGGCTGTGTTTTGCCTTCTGGTGTTTGGCAGAGCTGGAGTCAGACACCTCAGAGACGCCGGAGAAACACATGTGGATTAAAGTCATTAAACACTCGCTGGTTGTGTGGTTGCACCAACACAGTTAAGCCTTTAAAATATTAATTAGTAACCAAAAACAGGCGCTGTTGAAGGCTAACACTGCTAACGCTCTTTGTACTTTGACTGAATGCAGACAGTTGTGCTACAATTCCACTTGCATATACAGCACATATCGCCATGCTGTTTATTGTGTGCAGATTATACACAGACAATAACATCCACTTTAGATCACTAACACTTAGGTGGCTAGTTGGCTTAAAAAGTAAGCACTGACTCATAGCATGAGGCCAATGTAAGACCCCCTGTGTTGAACCCATATGCTTTGTGCACCAACGCAAACATCCAACAAGCTCCTCTCGAAGCGTTTGCTCTGAGATATGTTCAAATATTTGGCTTGGAAAAATTCTTCTAAGAACAGAATGTTTCAGGGGAAAATTTAATCCCATATCAAGTGGAATTTCGACTCAAATGAAAGTAATTGGTAAGAGACAGAGGTGAATGAGCTTGGATGGATGGAGATGGAGTCCCTGCAGCGTTTTGAACCTGCCTTCTTTCTCTGGATGTTTGTGGGCACCGGTGACGTTTTTGTCCCCTGAGTTTGTGTGTGGGCGAACACCCAGGTGTTTCCCACCTGATGCATCCTCTGCACCAGAGCGGGAAGTGCTCTCAGGTGCACGGCTTCTCCCGATAAGAGCCGACGGACTGAGGGAGATACGGCGAAACAAAGAAAAACCCATTGAGAGAGAACAGAGGCAGATGAAAGGAAAACAGTGAGAGAAGAGAGACAAAAAAAGTCAAGCGGGTGATAGAAAATACAGATGGCTGAGATGATGAATGTGAGGAAAGACAGACGAGCACTTCATCCAATTATTTCCGTGCAGATTAGATCAGCTCCAAACGCACTGAAAGCACAAACGTCTGCTGATTATTTCCTCAGTGCTGAATGTTCTTACATGTGTTTTACCCTCATTATCTTCTATATTTCACTTTCACACATCTATGAAGGAAACACATGTTGAGAAATGATCGTCGTTGCAGTTGTTGATGATGTGCGAATAAAACGGGATTCAAAGTGCTCCGTGAAGCTCAATGAAAAGCAGACGTGATGGGCTTGTAATGACTTGTCTCACCTGGACTTCTGGAGCACCTGCAGGTGTCAGAGTGACTCTTGGAAACCTTGAAGAGCAGCAGAGACATGAGCAGAGTCAGAGGGGAGATGTCTGGGTTCTTGCTGTTGGACAGAGGGGACGTCCTCATTCAGACGTCTCTCCACACTGAGAGCCAGAGGAAGGCACAAACACAGAGACGCTTGTCCCTCCACAGCTGTGGACGCCTCTTCAGTCCCTCTCCTCCGTCCTTCTTTCATTCTGACCGTCCCCTCTCCATCTTTCTGCCTCAGCAGCTCTGAATGGACTCCGTCACACACAGGCTGAAGGTTTGCTGGCAGGCAGGATTCAGCTTAAAGCCTTTGGGTGTTTCAGTGGTCCCCAACAGATTCTCACCAGCTGCTTTGAATTATTCAGGGAGATCTATCGAGCACAGAGCCTTTTACACCAAACACACCAAAAATCAATGTCTTCACACAGTCAGATACGAATGGTCTGTATCTCATATTTCATGGATTTTTCTTCTGTCTATATTTTATTTAATTACTGAAAGTTTTGTTGAGTTTTGCACAAGTTAGCATGAAACTGTACACAGGGAGTGTTAGCAGCAAGCTAGCAGTTTCTCCAGAACCTTCAGTCATATCACATGGTCTTCATCAGCAGGTGGTTTGTCATGGAGATGCATCTGTTGACGAGCTCCGGAGCTGCAATTTAACCGACAGAGACAGAAAAAATTCAAAGTTTAGGAAGTCATAAAACGCCTTGATTCATATCTGCTGCAGCTGTGTAGTTTCTCACTGCTTTAGCTCCACGTATGACTCCACATGTAGACTCATCGTAACCCATAGCAACAGAAAAAGTTTGCTCACCGTCCTTCTGTGCATCGTTCATTTCATGAAATCAAATCCAGTTGAACATGATTCTTTTCCCTGTGAGTGTTTGAGTGAAGCTCACTCAGTTAAAACTATTATTATTAATTACGGTTCCATTTGGTTCGCAGACACTGAATTTACAGATTTAATTTGACTGGATTCATCCTCTTCATACTGGGAACGGGCCACTGAAACTGGATTGAAACCTTCATCAGATGACAGTAACTGTACATCAGAAAGAGGAGAAACTGTCTTTTCCTCTATTGGCTCTTATTTTTCATTCTTTAAATTGTTCACTTGTTCTCTTCTCAGCTTTTATTCCTTCCTTCTTTCTGTCCATTAATCCTGCTCAACTCCTGAGCCCAATAATCAATGAGGCACTGATTTACAGCGATGATCAAAGAGGTAACAGGCTGTGAGGAGGGTAGGGAGCAGGTCCGAGAGCTGTTTCACTCGAGGTGTGGAGGCGATAAAAATGCTCAGATCCCACAGAGATCCTTGTCTGCCGTGTCAGCAGTGTTCATGGACCCTGGACGGTCTCCTCGTCGCCTCCAGCCCCTGAGTCACCTGAAACCAAAGAGGACTGCCAGGTGAGAAAAGAGGGATGTCAGTGTTACCTGCTGATTTTCTAAAAACAAGAGTCACCAGCTCACCTGTGGTGGTCAGCCCGTCCTCGCCAGAAAAATGGTTTAGTGGTTCAGGTTTGAGGGCGTGTTGGACCTGTTGGTCTTTGTGGAGCTGAACGTCATTTTCACCAGGAACGCTCTCCTGAAGCCCCATCGGGACCAGTTCAAAGCTTCCTGCTGCTGAGGTGTTCTGACAAAACATACGTCTTCTAAATTCAGTGAGGGGTCCGTTTGCCCTCCCGCTCAATATTCGAATGAGTTTTTCAAGGACAAATAATAAAGATTTAAAAAATCAAGACAGAAATGCAGAAAACAAACACTGAATAGAAAATGCCCCTCGACGCTCTTCCATTTTTCTTTGAAATATTGATTACGAGGTTAACATTTCAAGCAAGACCACGAGCATGTCTTGTAAAAAGCATTCGTACGACATGTCGGGAACTTTTTTTCTACAAGAAAAGACGAAAATCCCACCGAACCTTGACTATCAAATACGCTCTGAGGGATTTCGATTCGAGGATCAGAAAGTCATTCATCAGCTGCTCATCAGGGCCTGTGCTGTCTGGGAGGAAGGCTTCAGTTCACTTTGTGACCTTCCTCCCGCTCTTATTGTGAAGCACGGCCGTCCTGCTGTCCTGCTGCGTCTCCGCTCTTGCTGTACTTTCCTGTCTGTTGAGCTGCTCACTCTGCAGAACTGGTTTATATGCACTGCTGCTGTGCCTCCGGATACTTTCTCATTTTTATGGAGCTGCTGTTTAGGTGCAGTAGCAGGTATTTACAGCACTTCTGTCAAACTGAAAGTGCCTTTTGGAGAGTTATACTTTTGTGTCAGTGTGACTGGCATTCATCAGCTGATGTATGGAAGCATCTCACCTCCCTGAGCTTGAAATCCATGAGAGGAAAATAACTTTCATTAACAAAGTTACCTCCAAACCCTGAGTTTGACAAGGATGTGTATGTTTGATGAGCTTTGCTTTGAGGAAGCTGCACTTCGGCTCCTGCCTTCCTCCACCTGTACAACCAGTTTTTCTTGACATTCAAAAAGATGATTTAACTTACCAAAGCTCATGACTTGGCTCAGATTCCACAGAATAAATGAGGGGAAAAAAATAAACTGTGAAATGAAATATTAATGCAGGAGGAGGATTTTATTGCCACTTTTACTCAATCCATCTATGGCTTCTGGTTTAATAAAACACCAAATATGTTTTTTATCTTGTTGACAAAAATCGTCTTAGGCACATGTTGCATTACTTGATAGCCCAATTTTAAAGCGTTTCCAAACACACTGGAATTCAGGAAGGATGACAGAGAAATCTGAATTTATGTATTTTTGGAAAGCTAGGACTCTCCGCTGTGGTTAGTTTGTTTAAAAAAATGCAATTTGGGGACAGTAGTGATTTGTCTGAGCAGAATTTTTTGTTAATAGACTGTTGTTGTCACCACTACTTAATCAGAAGTAAATGTCGACCAATTGATTGCTTTGGCCTTGAAGAATCTACTCTCAGTCGACCTCTAACCAGTGCTGGACTCAGCCAAGGCTCTACTTCGTTGCCAATTCATTTTTTTATGGACAGAATGTGGAGCTGCAGCCGAGGAACGCAGAACATCCATTTTGGTGACCTTAAGGTTTCCTTTTGCTGATGATAGAAGAATTGTTGGCATCAATAACCTCCTGCTGTTCTTCCAGTGTGCAACAAGATGGCATTGCATGCAAATGAGAGTCATCGCCTCCAGTTTTGAAGGAATGATGTTGAAATTCCCCCCCCCCCCACACTGTGATGGGAACGAGTTGCTGCCTGAAGTAAAGGAGTTCAAGTACCTCAGGGTTTTGTTCACCAGTCAGGGTGAAATGGAAGGTGAGATCAACAGGCAGATTACTGCTGCATGGGCAGTGATTCAGACGAGGAGGGAGCAAAGCCCGAAGTTCAAACCTTCATTTATGAGCTCTGGGTAGTCGCCAAAGCAAGAAATCAGAATAACTTCTCCTTCAGTGTGTCTCAGCTCACCCTTGGATATGCAGACTTTGATTAGAACCACGACTCTATTGTTCTAGTTTAGCACCTGATCATGATCTCAGCTGGATGACTCCCTGTGGAGGTACACTGAAAGACTGACTGAGGGATTACACATCCAGTCTGTTCTTGGAAAGGAGCTGTGAGGGAGAAGCATATCTGGTTACTTTAGCTTAGCCTGCTGCAACCACAACAAGTACGAAAGAGGCCCCAGACGGTGGACTGAAGGATGTAACCTGGACCACTGAAACACAGTCCACGTCTTTATTTTCATCCAAAAAGGTCTGATGGCACATGTGGTTACATAAAGTGATCATCATTGCTGTAATTCAAACACCTCAATGTTATACCGACTATAAGCAGAAGGTTGATTGCTCGTAACACAGCACTAAACGTCCCCGTTCTTGCCACGTCCTTGAGCAAACAGTGCACAGTGACCACACTGCACGGACTCCTGCACACAGAAATACTGCTGCTCATTTGTGTTGGAGGTGAATGAGACGCCGTCCTCTCCCTCAGCAGCACCACACTGCCTTATTTGCCCCTGTTAGATAACTTCCCTTCATCGCGAGCCGATTCAAGTTGGCAGATGGAGAATGGAGAAGAAGGCGAGGGAGGGAAATTTGGACCACACACCACAGCCATTAATCAACTTGTTAGTGCATCCAGGCCAGCAATGTAGCATGCCGGCTGTCTGCTGCAAGATAAATGAACAGAAACTAGTTTCTTAACCTTGTTTTGCCTTGGGAATAAAGACAGAATATTTAAAACTTTCTATAGCAGCGATACCTGCTCGCAGCTCCACCAGATCAATGAGAAATAACCCCAGTCATTTCTCATTGGCTACTGTCTTGTTGACTGAAGTAATTGGCAAAATGTGAACCCACTCGCTGCAGCGCTACCTCTCAGTTAGCTGGCAGCGCCTCCAATTTGGCCTCAGGAAATGATTACAGAACACACCATGCGGAGAGTTTTCAGTGAAACTGGGGAATCTGTATACATAATTTATCAATCTCCTGCAACAGTTTATTCACCTCATAACGTGGGCAACATGTCCTCATATCTGCACAAGGTATGATCTGATGTCCTCATTAGCAGGACGACATTGTTTGTCATGACCTTCCAAAACAGTTTTAACAGCCAAAACTTTAGGCCGACTGTGAACAGTAATCTCCAGAGCTGCACATCCAATCATTCACCTAGTCTCATCCTTAAGAGGTTGGAGGAAGCGACTCATGCTGCTGGTTTGGAGGGAGGGTAGGTCAGATCTGGAATTTCCAGACAGTGACCATGTGTGTGTGATAGGGTGCTTCTATGGCAACTTTCTCAGGGTACCGAGAATCTTCAACTTTGACAGTCTTTGTTGGGGTTTAATGTCCAAGTCTCACTTTCTTTTTTAAACCTTTGTTTTAACCAGTGAAGTATCAGCGAGGGCAGTTTTCTCTGAACATGTCTCCTTCACTCCTGGACAGACCTGGACGACCACAGTCTGACTTGGCAGCAGCTGAAAGGCTCCACCAGAGTAGTTCGAGGGTTAAAGAACGTCCTTCAGAGCGCCTCAGTGGTGGTAATCTTTGTCTTTTCCCACCCACATTTATCCTGCCTCTCTATGCTGCAACACAGTCAGTTAAAGGCAAAAATACAATAGAATCTGACCACAAATCTTACTAATGTTTCAGCAGGGCTAGAAAACAGGCAGACAAACAAATACACTCTCACGCAGTCTTTGAATTTAGCTTCAAGGCAACAAAAAGGCACATCCTGAACAGCCAAAAGGAGCCTGTTCAATAGCCACATAGTTTATACGTCATAAATATGAGGAAACAATGAAATATCTCACTCTGTGAGCAAGGTTCCTGACTGAGTGAAGTGACCTTGAGGAATCTGAGTGGCAGCCATGATGAGAGCTGTTTGATTTCTCTGCCTTTTCATAAGACAACGTAATTCTTATTGAGATGCATCAACATCGACCCTGCAGCCCGACTCGCCAGATGAGGGTTTGTCTTTACTCACCAACTCTTAAAGCAGGTTGATGGAGCCGTATAATTGCTGTAAAACCATTCTCTGTTTTCCTGCATTGATCCAAAGCTGCTGTTTTTTAATGGAAGGCTGTGAATCTTTACAGCTGTGGCATTCAAGTGGAAAGTACATAAAGACCAGGTTTCAGAAGATAAAGAGGCAGCGGGTGTATAAGGACGAGAAATAAAGTAAATCTTACAGCTGGTGCTTTTAAACTGAGCTGGAAGAAGTTTAGATCCATTTTTGAGATGATTTCCTCAGTTAAACTTCTAAAGAGAGCAGAACATGCAGTATTTTTAGTCTGAAGCAGGCGCCTGAGTCATGCAAATGCTAGCAGAAGTTCCTTGGACATACACTTTAACAGCATATTTTACCAGTTCAGATGTTAATGTGACTGGAATATTCATATGAGCACACAGGAGATAGACACGCAACAAACATTCATGTATTTGAAGTTGCAGTCGGCTCGTGTCACATGTGCTCAGTGGTGACTGGTGGGCTGGTCCACCTCGTCGCTCCCCTGTGAGAGAGGAATCAAGGCGCAGTAATGCTGAAATGTTTCAGTAGAGAGTGAGTTTCAAACTACAGCCAGCTGTAAAGGTAAACTGAAAGCAGCTGGTGCCTTTCTCAAACTTACCTGGGTAACATCAAGCAGGCAGAGGGGAGTTTGGCTGCATTGCTCAAGTATATTTATTTATGTAAGATATTTATTGGTATTTACTAAGTGTGTTTGTGTGTGTGAATAATTATTCAGACTGTGTATATCTTTGCTGAGAGGTTTATGTAAATATTTATTGCATATTTACACGTGTAGATATCTGTGTTGGCTCTCTGCAAATGGTACGTGCCAGCCAATTAGGTGAGCGCACAGCCTTATATAAGGGGCAGTGTGTGTGTGTGGTGAAGGGGTTCTTCCTGAGGTGGTGCTGAGCATGTTGTTAGTGTTGGGCAAGAGTTGTTGTTTGGGTTGGAGCATGAAGTTAAGACGGAAACCTCACCGCCCTGACATTTGCCTCCTCGAGTGCTCGGTCAGCCGAACAGCAGCGATCCATTAAAGATAGCTTTTGAGATATTGACTGTCAGAGCCGTCTGTAGTTCTTCACCACAGACAGCATTGAAAAGTGGCATTTATAAAGTTCAGCAGCAATGTGTCTTTTCCAGATAATCCGTAGAACTCTGTTGACAATTTTCCATCAGACGGCTGCGTTTCTTCTGTAGAAAGCAGCTCCAATTAAAGACTGTTGACGGTGAGGTCTGTGGAGCGTTCACAGTAACTGGGACACTCCGCCGCTGAATTTTTAAATCACATTTTTTGCCACGCTGGTAGTTTGGCTGCGAGGTTGGCATTGCTGGTGGGTCGGACCGCCACTTTCAAACATCTCAACATGCTTGGATGGATTTTCATGGCATTTTGTACAGACTTCCTTGGCAAACAGTCTAAGCTTAGATGTCTCGGTTGCTTTCCACTGCGTTGTCCTCGGACTCAAACACCCTTCAAACAGAGCGAAAATGTGACGCTGTCAGCACACCTGCACCGTTTATCCAGCAGACTGGGACAGAAAGCGTGACTGTGATCCGACATTGAGATTTAATTGGTTGTGACTCGTGTGGCAAACAGCAATGGTCAATTGGCACCAGTCACCGTTCGAGCTCTTCTCCCTCTGAAGCACTGGCGACAAAGCAGTCATCATCTGGATCGTCTGCTTTCGCCTAACTGGGTGGAGAATCGCTGAAAGACACGTGGAGTTTGGGCTGATTGAGCTTTGGAGGCCAGTTGGAAAAAAGGTTACTTCCTGTCTGTGTTGGAGTTGATGATTATGAAACCTGTAGTTTACAGACAGCAGCTGGGCCTGATGACAGAGAGGGCGTTTTTGTTTGTTTGTTATGTTGTTTTTCCTGTCATTTAAGACTTTTTTTACGTGCAAATTTGAACAGGTTTACGCCTGCTCTTGTCGAGCTTCCTCTCAGCTGCAGGTGCAGTGACAAACGGACCCATCCATCATCTCATGGTCAGGTGCAATTCGTTTGTGTTGTCGAGACGTCCAGGAAAAATACTGTACAGTCGATGTTCAGGTGTGTGTACCTGTACCGGGGTAACAGGACAACCTATACAAACCAATCGTGTGTGTGTGTGCGTGTGTGTGTGTGTGTGTGTGTGTGTGTGTGTGTGTGTGTGTGTGTACAAAGTCAGCACTGGCTGTTCGGCTTGTTGGCTCCTGACAGGCCGCTGTAGATCAACCCCCTCAGTGTTTGTTTCTGAGGTGACAGGGAAGTGATGTAGAGGGCGACGCCTACTTAAACATTCAGACAACACACACACACACACATACACACACACACACACACACACCATAGATTACAGGCAATGCAGTGATTTGCTGATGCAGTACATGACAGTAAATACTCTAACTGTCTGTTTGTGGTCGCTCATTTCTGGGAAGAGCTGGGTCGTCATGTGACAAAGCAGGTAAATTTAAGTTCATGGAAAGTTTCCAGTGATTGTTTCTGTGGTAGGAAGGGAGCCTTTCTGTCCTTGCTTATTTCATCTGTTTCTCTTTTTTTATTCCTTCTATAACAATATGCCAGTATATCCAGACATTTACAGTGGTTGCACTTCCAGATTTGCATAGAAGAGCAGACTCCTGGTCTGCGCTCTCCCAGCACCCTTCTAGTTTTGTGGCCATCAGCTAGACCGAACATCATTCCTGTTAACACAAGTGACAGAGGCGCTGATTTAATTGGCATCATCATACTTCCCTGATGGCCATTGGCTGCTGTGAAACATGATAATCAATTTCTGCTGAGAAAATGACACGTTTGTTTGCGACAACAGAGAGAGGCAGGGCGGGAAGGTGAAGCCTCGCGGCCCAGACGGGTAATTGGATCCCTGCCTGACTTCATACCCAGAGCTGCACATCTGAGATCTTAGCAATGATTTGGATATTAGTTACACCTCGAGATGGAGAACATTATGATTACCGTCTAAAATAGAAAAACAAACGCAAGTGGGTAATAAGAAGCATGTTACTGCACAGACCATTAAATGATGGCTTGCGGTGGGGTTGGAGAGGTTGAATGACTCAGTAATGACGTCCCAGGGCAGCAAGATTCATGTTTCAATACTAAGCTGTTTTTTTTGCAGAAAATGAAATCCCCCCTCCCTGGAGTTCCTGAAGTACTTGAAGATTTCTTGTGATAAATGCTGGATTCATTAGATTTCCACTGGAATGAAATAATACGAGCTCAGCAGCTTGTCCCATGCCAACAGGTCTGAGAAACGTGGCCTGCTTTGGCTCGTTTTTGGAGGATTTGAGCGTTGAATCCTTTGCAGACCCACCAACCCATAATCCACCACACAGCAGGCAGTTTTTGTGTGCAGTGTTGATTGGTGTCACACAGTAAAGTCCATGACCATCATGACATCGCCCAGTATCTCTAAAAATACATCCAATGCCAGCCGTCAGCGCAGGTGCAGGAAGAACTGCAGTGTGCACATGGCAAGCCTGAAAGTACGGGTGTAGATCGGGATTAAATTCATGCTCAACTACCTTTTTCTTTACGCTGTAACCATGATCTTTCCCTAACCTTGACTGAGAACCACAGTTTTTTGCCATAAGCATACTCAAGCTCGCAGATATTGTCGAAATTTGTTGGGATTTTGCAGAATCATTGAGTTCTGACGTTCTTGTTTGGAGACAGGTTTGTGCGTCAAGTCATTTTCATCCAGTGGGTCTCCATCCTCTCAAGGTCACGGCTCATGAAGGAGTGTCGGGATGAACGCAGTCCATGCTGAGCGTCCTGTCACTTTAAATCTGTGTCCTCGAAACTGTGCTCATCTACTGCCGACTGGATTCTGACTTATGAACATAATGAGAAACACTTTCAATGAATGCAGCCGGCAAGTCACAACGTGTTGATGCTGATCATATCAGCTACATATTTCATTTGTTTTCCACCCAAACATCTGATCTTTGAATGCTGTATCTCCTCGTAATAACTGCAGCATTGTGAGGTCTGGTAAAGCATCTGTTTGTGTGTTGGAACTGGCAGCACTTGGCTGAAGTCAGAGCGTCTGTAGATCTTTACTACAGAAAACTTCTCCAGACGGCTCGAAGCATGAAGCACAGCGTGTTCAACATTTAAACAAGACCAAGACTTTCCTTTGTTTTCTGTTATTTTGGTCTTATCTATTATTCACATGACATGGGCATGAAGCATGTTAATGTTAAGAAATCCTTATTATTCATAGTAGTGGTCGCCTCTCCGCCTGCCGTCCAGCCGTTGGTGAATAAGCCCTGTGCAGAGACGCCGAGGGTCCCGGGCTTTCTAATCTCACTGAAATAAAACTCCTTCATACTCAAATGACCTTTGGGTTTATCTGAAGGAGCTTTTCATTAAAATCTCACCGGAGCTTTCACCTTTCCTGCTTCATTAATCCAAGTCTGACTGTCAACACCTTTCATTTCCTGCCTGCCATTCATTCTTTCTCCCTTCATTTAACCCTTTCACCGTCTCTTATCATTTGCATTTCCTGCCTTCCTTCGCTGAGTTTACAGTTCCTTCGTCTTGCCAGTGATTTTTTTTGTTGTCGTTTAGTTTATTTGCATTTCTCTTTGTGTTTTCTTTTGTCCACTGCTGCAGCCCTCCTGCTTCCCTTTGTTTACCTCTTCGGTCCACACCTCTGTATTTTCTTTCATTTACCTTTTCCTTTTTCTTGCTTCCTCTGCCTTGTGGGATTTATTCTCTGTCATTTCAGTGCATTCAGGCATGCAGACTGATCCTTTTATTACTGTTTGATTTCTTTCTGATCAATGCTGAACTGTCACGTCTGCACTTCCTGGGAGATATTTGTTCTAATCTAGTTTTTATGTCAGTTTTCATGAGAGAGATTGCTGCCATTGAGTGTCCATTTTCCAGGAAAAACATGGAGTTGAGCCAGCGAGATAATCCACCAATCAATTTTCAATGCTGTTAACCAATCATTGCTGGTTTCACGACCATAGATTTGTTGTGACTTGTGCCTCAAACTGAGCAGTTTTACAGTTTATCATAAAGACGTCTTGAGCCGGATCGATGTCTGAGCCTATTTTACTGGATCGCTATCGGCTAAAGCAAACGCCTCAGCCGGCTGCTGCTGCTGCAGCGCTGCTCTTCATCACCACAGTCGGACTCGGCAGTGCTGCATTTCACTGCGTATGAGAGTGAAAATTACAGTGTGTGAGTGTGAAAAATGTTTGGAGCAGCTTTGTTCAGAGGTCAGCGAAGTGCAGAGCTCCAGCTCTAATTATCGTCATCAAAGCGCCGTGTTCAAAACATTCAGGCAGGTCGTATCAGCTGTCGCTAATTAATGTTAATTCTGTGAGTCACTGGATCGTCGTGTGTGCCGTGTGCAAGCTGGTGTCTGCACTCCGCCAAAGGTCGAATTTAAGGGGAGATGGACTCAGTGTTTCTGGAGTTCCCACAACTGCAACAGAGTGATAATGTCTCCTCTGGAGCTGATCAAGAGACGTCAATGTGACGTCTTTCACTGGGAGCACATCAATGATTTGAAGGACCTGTGAGTGAAGTTGATCTGTTGTGGGCTTAAAGGTGACCTCCAGTCCCACCAGTGACAGTGTGTAACTGGGAACATGCGGGGGGTCCAAATGCTTTTATTTCAGAAACCCGTGCCTGGAACCAATAATGAATCCAGGAACTCAGAGCATTTGGACAAATTAAAACTTGCTCATCTGTGTTATTAAAACAATCTAACGGAGAAAATATTCAAGGATTTGAATCAATTAGGAACCCATAATGTAATGAACCCATGATGGATGTAACGATGATTAAAGCTGCACCAGAGAGGAATATCAGACAGAGAAGACATGAAGTCAACGAACTGAGCTGCTGCAGAGAACATGTGTCATTGCACTGATGGGATGAGAAGAATCACCTGATTTGTCCAATAATTCTGGTTGGTTTTATCTAATGTTCCTGTGCAAAACTCCAGTATTTCTGCATAATGAAGATGACGACGGTTAAATTTCCAACTTCCATGCAAGCATCCACTGTTGCTTTGGAGTTCCTGTGTCACCGAAGTGGGCGGGTTTCTCTCCTCCTTTTTCCAAAAGCGAGCTAATTAATTTGAGGTCGACAGAGTTTCTCAGACTTTTCTATGATTCATTCTGTTTGCATATCATTCTCTGTAATTTGCTGCGTTTCTCAGGCAGTTCTGTCCCTGCTGAACACTGCTGAGCTGCAGCACTGAAGTCAGACAATAAAAACAAAAGGGAAGCAGCTGAGCGGCAATATGAAAAAGAGATAAATGACTGAGGGAGGAAGTGCTTTGTCTTCTTTCCCTCGGTTGCACCTGTTATAAAAGGCTTAGTCCGTTTAAAAAATAAAGCAGGTTTTCATGCTTTTTGTTCTCTCTTATTTTCTTTTCTTGTTCTATTTTTCCACAGTTTTAATTGAATTGATGTCTTCTGGAATCCTTCCCTCCATTTCATCTCCTCTGTTTGTTCAATTTATTTTGTTTTCATGGTTATTTCATCACATTTTCTCTCATTCCATCACTGCGTCACTTTATTTCCATCACTGTCTGCAGCTGTCTCAGACGTTCCTCCGCTTCTCTTCTTTTTTATCATCGCCTCATCTATTGTCTGTTTTCTCTCATCTGCCTGCAGACATGCAGCTCATTCATTCTTCCCTCTTGACTCGAGGTCCAGTTTATGAAAAACGATCCATCAGACACGTCTCTCCTCATCGGCCCTCCATCGTTTTCCGTCTTTTTATTGTTGTTGCAGTCACCTGTGGTAGTCATCTCTGTCATATTTAAGTGATCCCTCCGGCGTTTATTCCTCTCTCCTTCCTGACAGCTTCCATTAAGTTAAATATCCTGTAGAGAAAGAGAACACAAGGCTGGTGATGATGATGATGATGATGATGATGCTCCTGGCATTTGATGGAGTTATTGACAACCACCTGAATAGATTTCACATCTTTGTGAATGTTTTCAGACGCACTGTTGTTCATTTCTGTCAGCACAGAAAACTTCTGTCTGCCCAACACCTGAGGAATAAATCAGAACGTCTCCTGGCCGGATTTCCATGAAACAGTGGATTTTTATGATTCTCAGACGATCAACTGTCACTCCATAACCTTGTTTCATTACCATGTGAGATGTATGAGCGGTGAGCAGGTTTGCAATGGAAATGACTTTAATAAACATATGTTAAGCAAAATGAGAAGATAACTGAGCATCTGGAAAAGTTCGCGAGATCAATTTTCAAAATAAAACACCCTCTGCAGACTCCATTTAACTGCGAAGCCTGCTTACCCTGGTACAAAGCACAAACATCAACAAGAAAGACCAAATCAGCTAAATCTGAGCAAGTTAACAAAACGAGGCAGGCAAAACGCTTTGCTTCTGAAGTGCACCTGGTGGGGTTTGCAGCCACGTGGAGGATAAAGAGAAAATGCATACGTGACATTATGGAAGTACACCCGGTGGAAAAAAAAAAGAAAGAAGACGAGGTAGTGGTTAATGTAAACAGCTTGTTTACACGTGTCAAGACATTGATTTATGTCCTTGTATAATAGCGTGTGTGTGTGTGTGTGTGTGGGTGTGTGTGTGTGTGTGTTTGTGTGTTTGTGTGTGTGTGTGTGTGTGTGTGTGCTCAAATGCCTCCTTCTATTCAATGTTGGGAAGTAAATGAACCAATTTAACTGTGTATTGATTTGAGAAATTGACCGAAACATTGTAAAACATTGGCGTGTGAACACACCCACCCACCCACACACACACACACACACACACACACACACACACACACACACACACACACACACACACACACACCCTTCATTTCCCGAGCCAATTATCCTGAATAGATCCTGTTCCCTCCCTGACACACAAATAAGACCATGCTTATTAGTTTTTGTTATTGGTTTAGGGTCTCGAGCTGATTGGTCAGAAAACTGACCAGTCCACCAGTATAACTGCTGCAGTGTTGATGAGTGGTGGGAGATGTGATGGTGGGTTGTTTAGGAAGTCCATAATCCACTTGCAGATAGGGCAGGGCACCAGCTTGGTGTGTAGATGACCATGGAGGACAGCGTGAAAGGCTGAACTTCAGAACCAACCCTAACGAATCAGACTGAAGCAAACAGGCTACATGAATACACCCTCAGTCATCTGATTAGGGTGTTTGATGCCCCCATGAGGAGGCATTCCGCGTCTTTCCAAGTGGGAGGAAATGCCAGGGGAGCCCTGGATAGAGTATTCATTAGGTCTGAGAACACTTCAGGACTCCCTAGAAAGAACTAGTGGATGTGGCTGGAAGGAAGTGTCTGGACTTCTTCTTTGCTTAGACAGCTGCTACCAAAATGTAGACCAAGATAATTAGGACAATGGATGGATGGACAGATGGATGGACAGATGGATGGATGGATGGACGGATGGATGGATGGATGGATGGACGGATGGATGGATGGATGGACGGACGGATGGATGGATGGATGGACGGATGGATGGATGGATGGACGGATGGATGGATGGATGGACTGGTAGATTGGCCAACATATTCTCACTCCCAGTCCATCACAAACACTTGGTCGGTTGCCCTGTGCTTCAGATTGTGGCACTCTGAGGACTCTTTAGCCTCAGTTTTGCACATGCAGGGCTCCACAGTAAATTTAGTAATAACAGATATGCAACATCTGGTCAGCAACCAGAAAAGCTAGACTTTCAAAATAAAGCTTGCTGAGTACAAATAGTAAACTAGTGGTTAACATGTGAGGTTTGTGAGGTTTAGGCACTTAGTTACACACACTGTGTGCAAACGTTAGTTCACTTACAGAAGAAGGAAATGTTCACTTTTGGTTTCACGTGGACACAAACATCCGTCTCCAGGGTAAAAGTCCTGTCCTTGACCTCTTCATCTATGCCAGCTTCCCCCACATGTGGACTTTTCTTGCTCTTTATACTAGTGAGAACAGGCTGTCTATAGAAGTCTATGGGCCTACCCATTAAACAATGACGCTAAAGAGGTTGAGAGATGTTGGGAGTGAGAACATCTGAGGTTGCACAAAGATACGTACCCCCAGTTATCCAACTCACTCTGCTCTCTGCTGGGCTGGACAAAACAGACAATATGACACCATAAAAACAAACAATGAAAACAGTGCATAGAAAATGAGCGACAACAACCAACAACATTGCGTTGTAACTCTTATTCACGAGCTGACAGGCTGTCCTGACAGGTAGTTCTCTCTCTCTGTCAACACTCCCCGCCTCTCCTGACCCTCTCATTTGCTCTCTTGTCACGTCTCTCTTCGTCCTGTTCATCCCTCCATCTGTCTCTCTGCTTGTCTGTCCATGTATGTCTCTTTGCCCTTATCTTCTTCTGTCAGTCACGGTGCTCTGTGACGCCCTGTTTAGTATTCCCCTCAGTCAGATCTGTCGCCATGCACTCAATCACACACCGGACACACACACACACACACACACAGTCTGCAAATATAAGTGATAATGACTTATCTTTTCTAACATAGGCTACAAATTAAACAAATAGATACAGGCATGCAGTGGCATACCTACACACACGCACACGCACGCACACACACCCACTCACAGCTGACAGTCTCGTGTCCTTGGTTCCATGGTTTAATGTGCAGGAGGACACATGTTAAGGCCGTGCCAGTCCAATGTCACGGTCACTTTATATTAAGGGGAAGTGTTTAGCCGTCGCACCACAAGAGTGTCTGGGTCATCTGTACCAAGGACAGCCAGATGCATCCCGTTTCAGGCTGTGTCTCCTCCAGAAGACGTGGACTTTAGAGAGTGAGCTTGAACATGAAACAGCCTAAAGCCCAGTCTAAACACCATTAATCACGTCTACCGTTTGCTGTCCAGCTTAAAATGGTGGGCAAACGTTTTTGTACCCCACCCATAATAATTTGAGCTAAATGTCGATTTCATGTATATTCACATTCTGCAATTTAGCGAGGTTCAAAAAATCAAAACTACAAAAACTCAACTGACTGACCGGTCACACTTAACCTGTTCGTCTAACAAACACATAAACTGCTTTTTAATTGCAACTTTTATTTTTGGCACAACGGAAGCCATTTCCAGCTGAGATATGGGTCATTAACGTGAAGTATTCATCAGAGCTAACCTTTCGCCAGCTGTCTGCAGTTAATGAGCCAGGAGGGAAGAATTCTTACTGTTTTGTGCCTGTTGGTTTGCTGCTCCAAACAGAGCCATCGATCAGCAAAATTAAAAGTGTTTCTGTTACATAAAGATACAGCATTAATGTTTAATGTAGCAAAATACTGCCGACTATTAGGCCGCAAGAGGAGGGGAGATAAATAAAGGGGGAGCGGGGAGGAGGGTCTGGAGTGTCGAGGAGGTTAGAGCTCGAGAGGAGGAGACGAGAGGGCAGGAAAGGTGATGCGGTGAAGAGAGGAGAGGTGATGACTCCAATGGATTTGCATTCAGGAGAAACGGAGAGGAAGCGACAACACGAGGAAGAGGAGGCAACGCTGCATTAAAGAAAAGGGGCTGCACTGCAGCTACTGACGGGGCAAGAGGAAATATGGAGCTGAAAGACAGTTTGAATACAGTATAAGTTACCAAGAAATGTACCGGGAATGTAACCTTGCACTTATCTGATCTGAGTGCATTAAGACCCAGTACTGTGTTTATTTTTGGATAATTCTGCAGCAACAAACAAATCTCCAACGTCAGCGCTCGGTGCCAGTGCAAGGAAGATTGAGGGTCATGGCTGGGGGGGTGAATGGGACTAAAAGCAGCTATATTCTGTATTTTTAGAAGAACAACGTATCAAATGACAATGTGAAAAGAATGTGTTCAATTCATTCATTCATTTATATCGAGACTCGTGTGTTTCCAGTGGAACAGGGTTGTAGTTTAGGTTGTAGATGTGATTGGATGCATTTAGTGAAAAAAGACTATGTTTCTGTCCAAAAGTGAAACTCACAGAAGCAGAGTAGTGAAATGTGAAGCAGTGGAATCATTACTACGGACGTGTATTACACTGAATTCACATTTTTACCAGGCCTTTATTAGAGACTGGCCTGAATTTCTTGTAATATTTACTTTTATTTGATAGTTTCTGGTAAACATCTGCACAGTATTTTGTACAGATTGCGGTCCGTGTCCACATCAGTGCAGCTCTGTGACTTTATAGCTCTGTGTGTTTATGGTCATGTGACCAGCATGGCTGTGTGGAGGGCCTTGACGGTCTTTCAGACTACAGACAGGTGAAAAAGACCCGGATTTTAGATAAGTGAGAGGGCTGAGAAATCCAGGACAGAGCGGGAGATGGAGGACAGGTGGCAAATAGATTGGTAAACCTACGTGGCTGAAGGCGCCGTTATCCATCCAATCATCGCAGTGTCACAGGAGATACTCTCCCTCTCTCCCTCTCTCTGTCTTATCTCTCCCTCCTTTTACCACTGCTTGCATCACCTTCACATCTTGGTCTCTGCCGTCTTCTTTGTCCGACATGCAGGAGATCGATAACAACATGCTGAGCCAACAGAGGAGAACAAGACAGCAGGAAACAGTGGCTTTACTTCTTCAACCACTTTGAGCGAGGCCTCTGCAGCATCCCGTCACCAACACCGTTACAGTGCATGCAGGTTATTTTTATTAGATTTTTATTTCAGAACCATTCACGTGTGCACAGGTTTGTCATGTCATGTCATGATCATTGTCTGAAGGATGAGAGACTCCTGAATGTAACAGGGAGACAGACAGGTGGTGTTGGGGATGATGATGGTGTATGAGCATGTCCTGACAGGGCGGAGAGAGAGTTCCTCCATCAATCAACCGTCCAGGCTGCACTTAAATGACACACACTGGGACCTGCTTTCACACTTTGCATTAAGATGCAGCACCTGTTTTTGGATGATGACCTTTTGAAGATCAGAGGCACTCATTGCAGTTTCAGCTGAAGCACTGGGTCCTCAAACTAAACACACAGCAATGTTTATTATCACCTTCCAAAATTACCCACATTAACATTGTTTGACCTGACGCTGTGAGTGTACTGCTGATGGATATTCTGTCCCACAAAGCAACACGACACTCCTTCCTGTCACACGGACGGCTGCTGTTGTTCCTGACGTGAATGTTTTCATGCATTTTCTTTGTCTAAGTGTAGAAAGTAGCGTCTAAAACATATAAAGCTCTCTGAGTCAAATTTGTGGTTGCAGGCTGTATAAATACAGCGAACTTGGCTTCAGTGCCTCCAAGCTGAAGTTTTAAAATTTGACAAAAAGCTGGTGTTTTGCAGGTAAATCAAAATGAAAAGCTAACAAACATTTTAAATCTCTAGTTGTCTGAAGCTGCACTGTCGCTCAGTCTGAGTCCGGTTTGCCTCGAAAATGAACTCCCTCTGTCTGTCTCTACTTTCTCTGCAACTCTTATTGTCTCGCCCTCCTGCTCCTCCTGAGACAGAAACAGGAGGAGATAATGGAGGATGGAGGATCACAAAGGCCTGACATCGATTGAGACCTGATGACGAACATGCTCGCTCACACACACACACACACACACACACACACACACACACACACACACACACAGTGATGTGGCCTGAGCGTGTCACACTCATAGCACTTTGCTCAGTGTGACTCTCCAAGTTAAGGCTGCTCTGAGTAATACACGGCTAAGTGCTACAAACAGGAGAAGGAAAGCAGCTCGACTGAGATGCAGAAGTCCTCCTTTACGCGTCCGTCCCTCAAATGCTGAGACTGAAAACTGCACAGCAGGCAGTCACAGCTCCAACAAACGAGATAAATATAGTACCAGTCCTTTACGTTCTTGTTGGCTAAAATAAACATAAATCCTGACTTTAGAAATCAGAGGCGAAGCCCTGATAAACACTCTGCACAGCAGCTCTGGATTGCAGTGCTCTCGAGATTGTCGTGATCTTCTCCTCCTCTTTTTGGAGGAAATTTCATCAGCCTTTGGCTTATAAAACCCTGACAAGATCAAGTGGTTAGATTAATAATTCATGGTCAACAAACCGAAAGCAGGGCTGTTTTGGGGCTGACATTTTAAAGATGCATTTCACTTCACAGTGACGGCATGTCTTCACTTAAGACCTTCGCTTTCCCTCTAAAATTAATACCACAACTGCATACTTGCTTTTAAACCCGCCCTTTTTCCAAAATATCAGTTGATTTGTGGTTGTGTTTTTTCTAAGCTGAGCCTTTATTGGTCATCAGAGGGAAAATTCAGGGCAGAAATATGTACAGATGAACAAAGAAATAAAATTAAAAATGCAAATAACTCAAACAAAAATGAGAATAAAAATAAAAATATAGTATAATGGTATATAATATGATCAAGTAACTATACTTAGCGTTATACTTAGTGTACAAGTATAAGAAATACATAGAATATTATGTAATAAACAGTATTACATATGAACAACAGTATAATATAGTATGGGATATTAAATATGACAAAGTATAGTATAGAAAATTATATAGTACATCATAAATAGAGTTTGAAAGATGTGAAGCTTTTCAAAATCAGCCGAACGGAGAGAAGCACAGAGGGAGGGCAGAGTGAGTGGGCCGGTCTGTGGTCGCCGCTGATGTTAAAATCTGATGACACAAACGAGCGCCTGAAGCGCTCCGTTTGGCACCTCGGCGGGATCTTCCTCTGGCCGAACGAGCTGCCCATCTGCCACAGCTCGTCATGGAGACGGTGACGGGAGTTAACCGGGGTGGCTTTGATCTTTCTTCATCCCTCAGCTTCCTCTCCACCACTGACTGCTAGTCGTCCAGTCCTAGCTCAACCACAGAGCTGGACTTCCTTACAGGATTGATGCACCCATGTTACCTTTATCAACATGTCTAATATGTAGTAATAGGACAGAGAATGGCATAAATTGAAGTATTTTATTAAACTCTGGCTCAAATGCTACGGTATATGTTATCAATGTCCACCAGTGTCCACCTGCTATATATTTGGGACAAGATATGTCTCCCATGATCTCTCTAATCCTGCTGCCTCGCAAGGTAACGTGAGCCGATTTCTGATATGAACTCTGGTCAATGTCTGCAGAATGAGAATGCCTTCAGGCAGGCAGCAGTGGAGGACCCTGTGGAGCTGTAGAGCGGATATTTCAGCTTGCTCAGTTCATCCTCGGGCGCTGGCCTCGTTCATGTCCGGCACCGGCTGAATGAAATGTCCACTTGTCCTCTCAAAGAAGCTGCAGTGACGTCAGAGGTCTGATGTGTCACTTTGTGCCACATCCTAAGATCCATTCAGACGGGATTGGTGTCTGTAGGGGAGGTCAGGTAATTTCATTCATTTTCCGCCCTCACGTTAATCCTGCCTGGATCGGCCGCGTCTGTGCTTTTCACCTTCAACCCTCGAGACGCTTCAGGCCCGAAAAACCTGCTGAGTGCAGACAAAGTCAGAAGCTGCTCTGATTACAGCTGCTCCATCATGCTTTGTTGAAGGAAGGACACTCAGCCACACCCCGTCTCCCACAAATTACACTCCTGTATGATTCATCTGTTCTGCCATTTACGCTGTGATGGGAAACTAATTGCTGTCTGGATTATGGCTTTACCTCCTGTGAAGGACGTGCTACATTCCTCTTTTATCAAACATTGTACTGCTCATGTGAGATAAGAAGATTTCTCCAGTCACTCTTTCTTTGTTCTTCAAATCCACATATTTTTTTATGTTATTATTATTGTTGTTGCTGTTGAATTTCTCTTTTATTTATAACAGCATCTTGGGCTTCAAAAATGGCCAAAAAATAAAATATGGACAATTTTTTTTTTCAAGTT
This sequence comes from Chaetodon auriga, assembly GCF_051107435.1. Lineage (NCBI taxonomy): Eukaryota > Metazoa > Chordata > Actinopteri > Chaetodontiformes > Chaetodontidae > Chaetodon > Chaetodon auriga. The sequence continues at coordinate 2,594,404 of NC_135083.1, forward strand.
TGCAGGTTATTCACAATTTTAATAGATTTTTCCTGCGAAATCCTGACAAACAGGATTGAAATGTTGTATTTTCCAGGCCATCATGTGCAAGACAGCTAAGCAAGAAAAATGAAAGGCCTGCAGCGTGTGCAAGAGTTGGTCCTTCATGCTGCATTCATGTACAAAAGCTGAATTTCATGTAACACAGAAGACATTGATCATGATTCATGTCGTCGTTATTAAATTGACGTGACAATGAATGCAGTCCGCTAAGTGAGAGCTAACATGTTGGTGAGTTAAAATCTGTTTGGACTGACGAGTTGAGTCACCGATGATCCATACGGTTGATGAGATTCCCCACATCAGCCTGAGAAAGCGATCACGTCTTAATGGGATCAGACGGACAAACTCTGTGTTTCTGTACATTCTTTGACTTTTCATTCATTCCATCTGACAATCAAAGAGTTTCAGTCGTGATGAAGAGTCATTACCAGAGTTCACCAGTCTTTCATCTGCGTGATCAAAAGACAGCTTACGTAAACCTGCATTTATAATTCATGTATGGGAGTGTATGTGCTACTGCGTCCACTGTACATGACTGTATGTGTGTATTTAATACAGTAGGGCTGTTTGTACAGTATGTGTGTTATTTCATGACTGTGTGTGTGTGTGTGTGTGTGTGTGTGTGTGTGTGTGTGTGTGTGTGTGTGTGTGTAGCAGAGCAGTTTGCATGAACTCTTCAGTCGGAGGGGCTGTCCTGGATTTGTGCATGCTCCTGCTGATGTATAGAACAACTGACAAACAGAGCAAGCCACGTTTTCAGATACTTAAATCTGAAACTTGCTGCAGAATAAACCATCCAAATGAGCCAGGATGTTTATTTCGACTCAGATACTTTCGATGTGCGTCCTGTGTGTCCTCAGAATCAGCAGCTTTCAGTTATCTATAGTTGGTCAGTTGCTGCTCTATGTATGAAATAAGAAAACGTTGTGTCAGGTGGTGCAAAAACCAGTGTTAACGCTTCAAACTGTGCCTGACGATGTACAGATAACATGCTGGACGCTGGGTCCTTTTTTCCACAGAGCCTGTTTTTAGTTGGTTTTGTGTTATTTTCTGCAGCAATCATTTGCTCCCGCCAGTTATGTTGAGTAACTTCTCTGAACTTTTAGCTGACCTGAAGGCAGGGAGTCATGTTAGGAAATCTTTTGTTTATTCTTATTTTCATGCTTGAACCACAGCAGAATAATGCAAAGATAAAATTATATATTCACATTATTTCAGACTCTGGCTGCAGCACTTTGATGGTTGTTTGTACAGCACGAGTGTTACGTTATGCCTGTGCTTGAAGTACAGAACACTATGTTCATGTGCCGGATGGTACATGTATGTGTGTGTTTTTCTCAGAGCGTGTCTGCTGAAATTGGCAGTGCTGGATGGCTCTTAACTGATTCCACAAAAAAAAAAAACCTTTCAGTCATTAACAAACAGCACCAGAGAAAAAGCTGCCTCACCTGAATTATCAGCTATATTTAAGAGTGTGGTCACCTGACTGACACTCTGGGGATTCATCATTTGGACAGCTCAGAAATAAATCCTTATTTTTCATTCAGACTCTATTTCAATTCAAAGCCTGCACAATTTTGGAAAGCAGCCATTTATTACACAGGTCTCCTATTATCACCCTGGTACTTCCTACGCTGTGGGAGTCAGCCCTAAATGATCGAGATAATTACAGCTTCATCTTCAAATTTCATTGTCAAGCACAATCTTGGAATCTTTGGTAAATAGCCAACTCAAGTCTTGTTGTTGGTTTCAGTCAGAGAAACCTCAGTGCGTGAAGTCAGCGAGCATCCAGTCTGAGTTCAGTCTGAGCCTGCAGAGGTGTTCCACAAGGTTCAGGGTTGGGCCCCGTCCTCTTCAGCATTTACATCGATGACTCTGTCTCTTCATTGAGTGGCCGTCACGTCCATCTTTATGCTGATGATATTATTGCATTTTGTCTTGTTTATTCGTTACAACCAGCCGTTGAGAGCCTGTGACAGCTCCTTTAATGCTCTGTACGATGCTGTTATTAATCTTAAACTGGTACTTAATACAAATAAAACAAAGTTAATGCTACAGATGATGATTATAATGGTGTGTCCACTGTGAATGGATCTAACATTTAGAGAGTTACTGAATATTAATATCTTGGCATCTGGCTTGATGGCATTTAAACACCATATGAACAATGTTGTCAACAAACATCTTACCTCTCACTGATGGCGGACTGGATCTCTGGATCCTGTCTAACTCGCTCAAATGGTTTGTGCTTGAGGCCCCTGAGCAGCTTCTGAATGTGGAAATTCAGGCTTTTATGTCAGTGTCCTGAATTTTAGGAATGAACTTCAACACACACTAGAAATCGTTTCTCTTCTACCTCATAGACAATTTAAAAGCATGATCTCAAACGTCCTTCCTTCAGTTTGGAACTGTTTAAGCTGAACTTTCTTTAATTTCTCATGTGTTTTGTCCTTTGTATTTTTACCTTTCTGTAGCTCGACAGCACTGTAAATGAGAGCAACCTCTATTGTTTTTTGGAGATTAAATAAAGGGTTGAAGTGAAGCGAGAGCAGCTGCTGCCACCGAGTTAATGAGAGAGCTGAGACTGAACCATCAGTAAATGTGCCATAAAGCAAAGTATGAGCTCAAAAGGGTAAAAAGGTCACTAGAGCTGCAGAGTTGGTGATAATTACACCACAAATTAGGGATCCCAGACCCGGACTGGCCTTCAGGAGCATCAGGAGGACTCCCGGTGGCCTGGCAGGCTGATTGGCCTGGAGTCCCCAGACAGTGTTCAAATTAAATGTGTAAATCAAAGAGAAAGCAACACAGCACAGCTGCAGTCCATCAGAACTGTAGACCATCAGACCCCCGGCTGGTTTTAACCTGATGGAACGATCTGTCATCACACGCGATTGATCACACACACACACACACACACACACATTTATTCCTGTTAATTATGGAATAACAGCTGATGAACTCTAGAAACTGAAGACACTTACAGCTATTTTGGATGTTTTTTAAACTAAAAGTAAAAGATGTTATTGGCATGAACAGTAAACAGAAAGAAATATTCCATCAAAACGCTTCCAGTGTGCGTCGGTCTGTTGTGAGTGGAGTGAGTGCTGAGGTCGATCTGGACTGACGTTAGATCCCCGACATGAATTATTAATAATTATATTCCCTGAGTGACCTCTTTCCTATTACACAGACACTTGATTCAATGTCACTGATTGTTGGAGCTTTAAATTAAATCATTATTTCATGTCTTTGGTGAGCTCTTCTGAGGTCTGCATCCCCTGGCCCGTCTGTCCTGAGCCCCTCTCCCAGACCCCCTTGACCCACCAGGCTCAGCTTGGTCTCCTCCGAGTTGTTTTGAAGGTGGGGTCCCTCTTTATGTCTGTTTCTCCTTTGTTCTTGGATTTTGCATCAGCCTGCTCCTTCAGTTTTTCTTTCCTGCCTGTTTTGTTTGACTGGAATCAGCTGTCCAGTGAAAACCACGTATCTCCAGATGAGTTGATGTTGAATGATTGTGCTAAAAGGATGAAGAGTTCCTTCATGTCTTCTTCAGCTCAATAAACTCTCTAAAAATCCTCTTGATCAGCTGAAAATGCATCATCACAAAAGCTGAAAACAGCCTGTTTTTCTGAGCTCGTCACACTTTTTGGAGATACGTGGTTCTCACAGGACAGCCACACTGCAAACACATGATGATCTTCTAGAATCTGATGCGTTGCTGTAGATTAAAGCACCAGCAGGATATAAAGTAGTTCAATGAGCTCAAACATCTACAGCAGTAAAACACATGGAGGCAGCAGGAACATTAATCCACCAACAGCAGATAGAAAAACACTGACAGGAACTCTTTACTGATACAGGAGTACTCTTACTGTAAGTACTTTAAGTACATTTTACTGATAATACTTTTATACTTTTACTTAAGTAAGGTTTTGAATGCAGGACTCGTACTTGTGATGCAGTATTTTCACAGTGTGGTGGCTTTTGCTTAAAGAACTGGAAACTTCCACCACTGGTTCTTCCACTCTCCATCTGTCCGTCTGTCCGTCTGTCTGTCTGTCTGTCTGTCTGTCTGTCTGTCCATCTGTCTGTCTGTCTGTCTGTCTGTCCATCTGTCTGTCTGTCTGTCCGTCTGTCTGTCTGTCTGTCTGTCTGTCCGTCTGTCTGTCTGTCTGTCCGTCCGTCCGTCTGTCTGTCCGTCTGTCTGTCTGTCTGTCTGTCCATCTGTCTGTCTGTCTGTCTGTCTGTCCATCTGTCTGTCTGTCTGTCTGTCCGTCCGTCTGTCCGTCTGTCTGTCTGTCTGTCTGTCCGTCCGTCCGTCTGTCTGTCTGTCTGTCTGTCTGTCTGTCTGCTGCTCCACTCTCTCTTCCAAACTCAGGGGGGACTCGCTGATTGCAGCTCAAAGTTGTGCCACAGAAAACATACAATCATTAAGGTAAAATCTAATTAAGAACACTGCAGGAAAACAAATGTGCAGAACTGTTCCTCTGCATGTGGGGATCAAATTGTAAGTTGCATGTGGGCGTGTGTGTGTTTGTGTTTCCTGTTTTGCAGCATGAAGGTTTCACTTCCTCCTAATCGACCAAACTTCAGCCTGACAAAATCTGCAGGTCTGCAGGTACGACATAAAGACTCGGCCTCTGATTTAAACTTGAAAGCGTCTGTTTTTTGATATGTTCAGCTCCTGTTCTCACTGCCAAGTCAATCTGGCCTGAACAGTATCTGCAGAATATAAACATGTGGTGTAAAGTACAAATGAGTCATATCTCCCATCTCCTTAATTCAACCCAGCAAAAAAGTTTTAACTCAAGATATTTACTTTTCCTGTATTTCTGACTGGCTCAGCTTAACATGACGCACAACAGGACAGTTCATTTAAACATCTTGTCGTTTCACACTAATTCAGTTTTATTTATATGTAAACTGATGTGGTGACTGCAGGTGAATCATGTTATTTTATACCCACTGTTGCTCATCAAGTTTGTCTAATTCCTCAGAAATCATTGCATTGCTTTGTCACAGCGCCTCCTGAATACTGTGCCCTCCTGCTGGAAATCCCTCTTAATTGCTGCAGTTATGGCTTTTTTGAGCTTTACATATTACATTTTCTCTGGCAGTTTCGTTCCCTCCCTCCAAACTGATTCTGTTGTAGAATCCTCTGCATCATGTTGTTTTGTTGACATGCCACATCTCTGCAAGCTCTTTCTCTGTGACGTCCTTTGAGACACACTAGTGATGAAGAGGGAAATTAACTTGACAAGAAACTCAATGAGAAACACTGCCTCCCTTCAAAAATGACTAGTCCTATCCTCAGGCAAAGCAATTAAGCTCTAAGTCCCCCAGTGGAACTAATCACTATAAGATTATAGTTGTGGAGGCGGCACTCAGGTGGTAATGTGAAAGTGAAGCAGGGTGTTGTTGAGTGAAGATATCACGTTGATCTTACCTGGTTCAGAGTTATAAAAACAGCACAAACCGCACTCAGTCCAGGTTCTTTGAGGACAAAGTGTTTGGAGCAGAGGGAGCAAATGCGTCCCGAGTGCATCGCTGGTCAATATCTGTCTGCAAATAACAGACCATCTGCATAACCTCCAACTGCTGTGTCAACGGCTTGATATGCAGCTTTAGTGCCCCCCTGTGGCCACAGATCACCGCACAGGACACGCAACAGGTGGCAGGTTTAGTTTATTGCATGGAAACAGCAAGGAGAGCCACGTGTTTTCTACACTTCACAGCTTTTTGGCATCATTTGAGCCTTTTGTAGACAAACTAACATACAAGAAATTATTAAGATTTAGTCAAAAGTGTCACAATTTTGTGTGTTCTTGCCCTGGGTTGCTGTATAGGTGAGCTGTGTAACACACCAAGGCCTTCCTACATGTTTCCATGTCACCTACATACAAAGCAGCGGATACGCTTTAGGCTGTGGAAATGCACTTGATAAGACTTCACACGCCTTAAGCATATCAGAGGAGATTTGTGCCGTTAGATATGATTCAGAATCGTATCACTGATCAAAGGTTAACCTCTGATAACATACGCTGGTGGAGACGAAAGCCAACTCCAGCCACTCTCAGTGACAGTGCTCCAGTAGGGGGCGCTAAACAGAAAAAATGATTCTATGTCCAACACTTAAGGTCAAGTGCTGCATCTTTCTTCAATCTCAGAGCATCAACATTAAGGTCAGCTGACTCAAAGGAGGTGAGTCATCAATGGTCACAGAGATACGCCTGAGGAGAGGCATGACAGTAAAAGCATTTGACAGAGATGAAGTAAGCGGCAGGTGAGTCAGTGAACTCACCATGCACTTCTTTTTGATTTTGGTGAATGTGAAAGTCACATGACGTATTCAGGACTCACACATGACCGGAAATGAGGAAGGAGACGCTGCAGTGTCCAAATAATGAAAATAAATTACAACACCTGGCTTTACTGCACTTATATTTTCAGAGGCAGTTTGACATGAAATTACTTGTTTATGTCTGACAGGGTATTGCTGAGGACTGGTTGTGAGTAAAGTAAATACATTACATTTGACCAGATTTACAGTAGGACACTTTTTATTTTATTAGAATTTAACGGTTAAATAAAAAGATTTACTGTATTATTTACTCTCTCTCTCTCTCTCCCTCTCTCTCTCTCTCTCTCTCTCTGCTTGGTGTATGGCGCCCCCTCCTGTTGCTCTTGGTCTGTTCACATCATTTGAAGCAACTGTCTCCTGTTGAATCTCATCAAATTCTGCATTGAACCTAAGACAGTGGACAGAGGACAGTGGACATTTTACTGATTAGTTTCACCCTGAAAAGTCTTTCTCCTTTAGTTTGAGCATCAGCCGTCTTCAAGTCATCCTTCTGTTACACTCACTGAGTGTTAAATTAGGGTGTGTTGAAGCCCAGGGTCTGTGCAGGTGAACCAGGTGAACCTAAGACAACTCATTATGGGTCTTTTAATATGCAACATTATCTTCCTATGTGCCAAGAAAAATGGATGTATGACTGGCTGCATGTAGAGAGCGCAGCTCCAGAATAAAGAATAGTCGCATTGATGGCGGCTGTAGTGAAGTGTACTGACTCTCATCATGTGTTTGACTCCTTAAGATTCCTGAAAAGGAGGAACCACATTTCATGGAGGATGCCTGGTGTTGTTTTTCAGGGTCCTGTAAAGATGTGATGTTGTAAATCCACCGGTGAGTCCTCCCTAGATATGATTAGCAGAAGAGAAGTCGGCCCAGTGGTTTGAGTCTGTGGTCACAGATATCTCACACTGATCTGTGGTGCGTGTGCAAAGAAACGTTCATGGTTTAAACATTAAAATATCTTCTGTCTGATTTAGTGTCACTTTACAAATAGAGCGAATATTTTTTTCATGCTAACAGTCCCTAAAGTAAATCTGAAAGATTATTGTCATGTTTGTAGATATAAGAAAGCATGAAACAATATATACGGCTGTAATGCACATGTGAAGCTGCAATAATTACAACTTTCATTATGTGCGCATGCATGACAGTGTATTAAAAAAATTATCTAATTAGCCATATGTTTAAAAAGAGAGTGTAAAGTAAGATCATGTATTATTAAACTCCAGCTATTATTACTTTAAACGATCTTTTATGATGTGTCATATTCAGCAAATTTAACTGATATTTATATACAGTATGTAAAGTTTTTTGTGGAGGACTCCAGCTCCCTCCTGCCTGGATGGACGTCTGAATCCGCGCATGCGCTCTGCCGCCTCTGTCCGCCAGGGCGGTGATCTCGCTCCCTCTCTCTCTCTCTCACACACACACTCTTTCTGCGTGTCTCTCTATCACTCTCTCTCTCTCTCTCTCTCTCTCTCTCTCTGGGAAAAACCCGAGCAGGAGGAGAGCAGCAGAAGGGGGAGGAGGCGGACTCCTTCTTCTTCTTCTTCTTGTTCTTCTTCTTCTTCTTCCGATACAGCGGCGGCGGCGGCGGCGGCAGGATATTTAGAAAAATAAATAAAAAAAATCCGCGCACCAACCCCCCGGTGCGGAGCGGCAGAGGAAGAAAAAAGCTCACGGATGTGCCACCGAAAGCGCAGCGGATACCGCCCTCCAGACCTTATTAATGCCAAGATTGTGAGTATCTGATCGGCTGCAGAAACGAGCTTGGACACGGGGAGGGGAGGGCTGCTGTTCAGTTTAATTTCCCCTTCCCTGGTCTCCAGTCCGCGGCGGGGCTTTTCTTCGTTCCGCGGTGTTGAGGAAAAGGTCGGGCTCCGCGGTTCCTTCCCTCCCCTCCCTCCTTTCCTCCTTCCCTCGTTGCCTTTCTCACCTCCTTGACTCCTTCTTGAGGACGGGCAGCAGGCAGGCGGTCTGTGGGGAAAAGAGGAGCAGAAGGAGTCGAGCGGACCTCCGTCTTGTCTCCTTTTCCGTCTGTTTCTGTGTCTTTTGGACGTTTTTCTTAATGACACCAGCAGCGGTGGTTCAGTCTTTAACTGTCCAAAAACACACAAACAGGTTGTTGTTAGAAAACTGAGGAAGGAGAAAAAGGGTTACTTTATTTTTGTTTACTGACTTTCTGGCTTTTTTCAGTTTTCATGTCCAATGAAGTGAGTTTAGTTAAATAAATTTAACTGACTGTTAGCTTACTGTCTGCTGTTGAGGATGATGAACCCTCTCAGGTGTAAGGGGACATGGTTCATTGGTACGTTAACGCAGGCTCGCGGCTAACTAGCACGTTTGATAAATTTCGTGTTGAACTTCATGTATTTGACTGAAACCTCAATATTTGGATTTGTTTGTGGCTTTTTTGTTTCTTTTCCCAATTGTTTAAAAAAGTAACAGAAAAGTAACAAAAATATAAACAGGGATTACAGCAGTTAAAAATGAGTTACAAATAAACAATTAACTAAATGTAACTAAATATCAAGTTATATAATATGTGTTAAATATTAAAATAGTATTAAATAGTATAAAAACAAGCATTTACGACAACAAAAAACCCTCTCCTAGCTAGCTATTTAAGCTAACTCTTGGCATGCTAACTGCACTGCTAACCACCTGTGGTGTAGTGTGCCGTCAGTTGCGATACGGATTCAGTGTTGTAAAATGCGTGTTTTTGTCTTGGTGAGTTTGCTAGCTCGTAAGATAGCAAGTTGCTAGCTTGAGATTTAGCTTCTGGAGCTAGGTGCTAACCGCAAGAACCTGCAAAGGAATCTTGCATGCAGGAATGATGTAGCTCCGTTTTCTCCAATCTTAAAGCCAACGTTAGGCTACGTATCACAGCCCTCACTGACCTCGGCATCATTTGAAGCTATTAAAAGAGCATTTTAGAAGCTCGGCCATTTTCTATTAAGAACAGCAGATGTTCTCTTTAAATACTCTGACTTTTATTTTACAGACTGACATGTTCGTCTCACTGAATGAAGACTTGTGGTTGGTGTCCTCCATGTTGCGAGGCTGGTGCGTTAGTTTGTCGTGTTAATGTACATTTAGATACGCTAACTTACCAACAACAGACATTATCTGAGACTTTTTTCAATGTTTTCTGCCCTCAACTAATTTTTCAAGCTTTTTTGTTGCGGCGCTTTCTCACTGAACAAAACAATGTTGTCAGTTTTTCCTGTATCTGCTCTAAGGATGTGTGAAGATCATGTTGATTTTGGTGCTGGTTATCGACAGAGAAAAAGTCTGATGAGTGCACTCCTTAAGTGGGATATCGCATGCACTGATTGGACCTTTTCTCTTCCAGTTCTCAGCGTATTTACCCAGCATTCATTTATGTCAGCTCAGTGTGAGAGTCTTTACAAACAGCCTCGTGTGGTTCGTAGCCCTCCACACTCATGCAGCTGAGCCGAGGACGGACAGCTGAAGTGACGATAATGTCGTCTGTACCGGTTACAAACATGCTTGCTAATGAACAACACCCTAACGCGCTGACGGTCCGTGTTTTTGTGTTTTTAGCTGAGCGCGACCAGAGACCACTCTGTTAAACCAGATTGATGATGCTGTTTGCTGGAAGTGAAGTGCTGTAGCCTCAGTGCGTTTCATGTGGATAGATCACTGCACCAGACTGTGCTTAAAAAAAAGAGTCTTTTAAACGCTGCATTGCTTGTCAGCATCCGGTCATATGGTAACTTGGGAGGCAATTTGCCCTTGTGTGCTCTGATTAATTTGGCATGCAGTTAGCACAACAGTCATACTTTTGTTTTAATGAAAACTGGCATTTGCTCCTGGCGTTTTCACCATTGCTTTGGAAGGAGGAAATAACGGGAGAAACAGTTGGACTGTTGTAAAAGTGACATATTGTCTTTGTAAGTACATGCTGTGAGGTGGATCTAATTGATGCCGATGGGAAGAGTGGTTCATGTGGATTTGGAAAAGTAGCCGGTGAATATTCTTCACTCAGTCTGCATTGTAAAGAAAGAAAGAAACTTAAAAGTGTTAAATTCGAGAATGGAGTTTGGTGTGGTGCTGGGTAATAGAATGAGGGGCAAGATGCGATGGAATCTGCTTTTGGTAACTAATTGAATTAGATCTTATTGGTACAATTCTTCCATCTTTGGACTGGACCTTTTCACTCTCACTTCAATTCAAACAGAATTGGAAAAGTACTCAGAACAGCCTTTCTTAAGCTAAGGACAAATAATAGCTGTACATGACTTGTAAAATATGACTCTTTTAACTGTTTGTTTTGTTCAGATCCCAATGTTCTGTGATATAAAACTGAATTCGGTACATCAGCTCAGGGTTTCTGCCTCAACAGGTCGCGATCTGACACCATTACTGTCTTTTCCCTGTATGGAAAATCTGAATTCCTCAGTACTGGATGGGATTTTTATGTAAGGAAGCATGAGGCTAGAGATTGTTGTGGAACTAAAACCTGAGTTGGCCGCCCTCTGCAAATTACTGAACATACCTGATAGAGGAAACACAAAATTGAATGATGCTAACTAAGTTAGACCAATGGCAAACTTTAATAAGATTGGAGTCATGCATACCTGTCCCATTTACATTCAGTAGGCTGTGAACCTGCTCTGTGTTGGTCTGTTATTGTGTAGCTGAGATTTGCTGAGCATTGGGCCATTGGAAGAATACATCAGGTACTGGTGACTGATGGACTGTTTTGGTCAATTTGAATCATCAGAGGGTCTTAATAATAATAATAATAATATATGTATTATCAGCAGTCGAAGTCATGAGTGAAATGTGAAAAAAAATTCAAAAATGGTGGTGTGAGGTTGCAGCCTTATGGTGGAGGTCTGGTAGCTGAAAATAGTGTTTGTTTGGGCTGATCTTTATGAATTTAGACTTTGAATGAGATCTTGATTATTGGAATTAAAACTCACAGCGAATGTCAGAGCGACGTCACAAATTAGGGGCGGTGGAGTCCAAAAAAGACCCTGTTCCTACAGTGTCTGTGAGGTTTGTGAGTTTATTGTGACCTTGCTGTACTTGATGATATGTTTATGTATAAACTGACACTATGAAGTTCCGACATGCTTGTCCAGTCCAGCAGTAGTCTTATTGTACACATTCTCCTATATACCATAACACACCCTTAGTCTAAACTATAGCTTCAATATCACTACTGGGACTCATAGGATTCTTATAGAATTCCTATTTATGACCATATAAGGCGTTACGCTCTGGTTAGCCGATTTTTAGAGGAAGAGACACAAAAAAAGCAGAAACGAATGTGTGGTTGCGTTAATGTATATGTAATTTGAGCAGAGGTGGTATTTTACAATTCATCCCTTCATTGTGCAGTAAACACCTTTTCAGGAATTATACCGGACCGCTTCAGGTGAAGGCATTGCACAGGAAGGTGCTTTTCAAATCAGACATGAGGGCTGAAGGAGGTGCCAGTTTTTCAAAATAAAGCTCTTTGCAGAGCTTCTCTGTTTTCTGTTCTGTGTGTCTCAGACATGTGGAAATGCTGGCAAGTAAATGTCAACATCCAGCTCGCTTTATCCTTGTAAATCCTTGTGTTTTGGGGTCCTTTCCTGTAGCTGGTTCGAGTTACGCCCTCAGTATCAGTAAACTGACTCTGGGGTCTCAACCCTGAGATTAAGAAACGTTCCACCTCAAAGGTACTGACTTGTACCCCGTCCAGAGTCTTGAAGCTTTTTCCTACTTCCTGTTGCCAGTTGGTACACACTTCCTCTTCCTGTGTCTTTCTTCATTATGTCTGTTGCTTGCTTCCTCTTTTTTTAAGTTGGTCATCGTCTTCCCTTCCTGCGTCTCTCTCGTGGTTTCTGTTTCCCCCTTTGTTTTTTCTTTCAGTCTCTTATTGTGTATTTCTGTCCACCTTTACTGTAACTCTGCGTGTGTGTGTGTGTGTGTGTGTGTGGTGTGTATGTGGCTGCCATTCTCTCAAGTGTGTGTCTTCATTATCATCTTGTGCTACGAGTGTGTGGTGGTTTCACTGGTCAAAACCAGCATTCCCATCACTGATGTCGCATGAAAACCTTAAACCTCCAGAATGTCAAATGTTTGTCCAGGAGCTGAAAAAACCTGCTGTATTTTTAGTTTGACCACAACATATTTTTGTGGTTCCAGTGGGATTTTGAAAGGATCATCGAGAGTTCAGAGAGTTTTCTCAGCCCATAGAAGACCATGTCACTCTTAATAATAATATCAACTTAAAACACAGTCGCCAAAATTGGAGTTACGAGTTATATGCTGTTCCCATAGACCCTAAAATAAGTCGACGGGGCTCCAGGTCTGACCAGTGAAGCTGACGTGGGACTGCCTTAATCCTGCATTCTTTCTAGTGGTCAGCAGGAGGCGACTCTACTGGTTGCAAAAAAAAGTCTGAATTAATGTGAGCTTAAGAGAAAATTAGCCTAATTATCGATTGATTTATTACCTCAGTAAACATTTCCCTGATGACTTTATGGGCTCGGTCACTAGTTTCCAGTCTTCTGTACACCACGCTGGTCATTTTGTGAATCATGGCTCCATGCATCAGGGCGTGGCCACCTTGTGACTGACAAGTCAGTACTGCGGCACGTCCTTGGCTTCTCAGTCAGATCCAGCCAGGATAAAGGCGTAGCAGCATGTGTCCTACCCGGCTCCACCTCCTCATCCAAACATGGTAACTTCCAGCTCTAAAAAAACCCCCCAAAATGGCCGTAACCATTGTGCCAGACTCAATGGTTACAAACAGCAGTCCACAAACCAATGGCTGACATCACGATGGCTCCATCCATCTGCTTATTAAACAGTGTTTCTGAGGGTGTAGATCTAGAAAATATCTGAAAAATACAACTTTCAGCAATGTGAGCAAATGTTCGTTTTGTCCAACCAGCACTCCAAAACCTGATGTTGGAGCAAATTAAGAACAAGTTAAGAATTCCATAAACTCAAAAACTCCTATTTCTCCAAAATGACCTCTTCATTAGCTTTCCTTATTGAAGCTAATTGGCATGATAAGCAACAACCTTGCAACTAATCTCTGTCTCATGGCTTCAATTTGGAATTCCGGTTACGTTGAGGATTTCAAAGGAAAATGGACCCCAGAGGTAAATATCCAAAGGGCAGCTGCTTTTAAAGGACTCAGCGCTCCAGAAGTGCAGCGTTGCATCATGGTCAACATCTTGAAATTGTTCAACAGTGTTGGTGCATTTGATTTTCTGTAGTGTTTTAGGCCAGTTTTGGTCCAGTATTGACAGGAGCATTGTCCTGGTTTGGTCCAGTATGAACTGGTGTTAAACCAGTGAATTGGACCACTGTTATGCCCTTGTTGGTGGTGTTTTGGTCGTGTGTGAATGGGTCTTCCAGTCATAGTTTGGTCCATTATTATATCATTGTTATTGCTGGTACGGTGCGATATTTGGTGGTGTTGGTGTGGTCCGGTTACAGGGAGGCACCTCGTCCAGTGTTAATGTGTGAACGTCATCTTACACGTGAAGCAGCGATGACACACCGTGACCTTCTGCAGGTCCTGGTTAAATACTCGTGTTCAAACGTCCGCAGTGTGTTTACGTGAGAGGAGTTTGTGGAAACACACACACAGTCACTTTCTCTTTCATTTCCTTTTTTTTGGGGGAAATTTGCTTAAAATTTGAATTAATTGTCAGAAAATGAATGTCCTGTGTCACAGATGGAAGATCACACACACTCACTGTGCCCTTTTTTCTCTCCGTGTGTGTGCGTATGTGTGTGTGTGTGTGTGTGTGTGTGCTGTTGCCTGTATGCACCCATGTTTCTTTGGATAAATGTTTGGTGCATTTTGTGGTTGTGCTGTGTTTTCTGTGCTTCTTCGTCGTGTTTTCGGTCCTCGGCTGCACGTTCTTTTGGGATTTCACACACGTTCATGTATGACTGTGTGTGTTTTTGTGATGCATCATTGTGGTTCTGTGTGCCATATATGCGTGAATGCACGTTTGCATGTTTTTGCGTGTGTGTGTGTGTGTGTGTGTGTGTGTGTTTATAAAGGAGAGGTCCGAGGCAGAAGGGGGGATGACATGCATGTGTCCGGCCTGCTAACATCGCTGACGACTTGCACACTAACCGACTGCCCGCCCTCACAACATGACGGACGTACTGGTAAACCAACTGAATTTCTTTGTTTACTGTGTGGGAAATGTTTTTGTCACACCTGTCACACCTGTCTGCTGGCAGAGCAACAGGCTCATGGAAAGAATACAGTGCAAACTCTCAGAATACCTCAGAAAGCATCAGTGGTCAGTGGATCTCAAAGCTCAGAGTGCTGACACGACAGCAGTTACAGAAGAAAAATCAGTGATGAGTCGCTCCTAACTTGCACCATTGCTGCCATTGGTGGTGGGTGTGAAATGCATGCTGGGATACTTGTATACCTCAGGTCCACACAGTCGTCTGGCAGAGCATCCTGGACAAAATGAGTGAAGTAGTAACATTCCTGGACGTTTGGACTGTTTTTCTCTCTCTCGCTCTCCCCCATTCCTCCCAGTTCCTCCACTGCTTTCCCTCTCGTTATCTCTCACCCACTTTCACTCTTCATCACTCTTTCTCGAGTTCTTTCTCCCACTCCCCCATATTCCCTCTCAGCTCTCTCTCCCCGTCTTCTTCTCCGTCGTGCTCGTCTGTTTCCTCCCTCGTATTAACTCTCCTGTTGTCCTTCACACAGGCTGGTTCAGTGTGTACATTCAGCCGACTGCTCGATGCCAAGCTGCCAGTTAAAGGTTCACTGAAGTGATCGCATTGGTACAGGTTGATGTTAGATTTCCTCTGATTTTAGTGGGCGGGGGGGTGTCTTGACATCAGGCAGCCCACCTCAGCTGTAATACTCTGTTTAGATTGTTTCTCCTGTAAGAGCAGTGTGTGAACTCCTCCATCAGCACCTGGTCGGGGCTGATTGTAAAAAGCTTCCTGTTTCTGCGACGTGCAGCTCTGATTAAATACTGCGAAGAATGTGATCAGTCCGTCAGTCTCCAGCTGACCCCGACCATCTCATCTGCTCATCACAGCTACCAGACGACGGTTTGAACAGTCGCCTCACTCATTAAATATGTGGCCTTCGTTGTGTGAATGAACCGCTGCTCATTTGCTCCTAAAGCTTGATAAGCCTAGTGTTGTATTTCACACAAATGTAATTCCATCTTACATTATTGAGGCGCCCTTTATTTCGGGCGAAGGCTGCAGGAAACCCTGACTCATATCACATGCTGAACATCTCATTCCAAAACCACGGCATTAATCTGCTGCTATAACTGCCTCCATTCTTCTAGGAAGGCTTCCACAGGTTTTTGGAACCTGCAGGGATTTGCGTTAGTGAGATCCAGCCTTGATGTTGGGTGATAAGGTCTGGCTCCGGTTCATCCTATAGGCGATGGAAGGGGTTGAGGTCCAGGCTTAGTGCAGGCCAGTTAAGCTCTTCCACTCCAACATGGAAAAGCGGTTCTTGATGAACCTGCCTTCGGTTCAAGCGCTCTACTGTCTGAAATATATCTCAATGCTCCGGCGTTAGGATTTACCTTGTTTTGAACTAAGGGGCCCAAAGCATGAAAACCAGACCGAGGCAACAAGCGCGCTGGAGTACGGCCGTGTAGTGTACGCGCTCGGTCAATCAGAGGGAGGCGAAGCTGCGAACAGCTGCCTCTTTTTCACTCTCCTCCCATCAAAGAATGAGGAGGCTGACACGGCGGAGCCGGGAAGACACGATCCTCTCTGATGTTTGCTGCCTGCAGCATTTACGTAGCTCGAGGGATACACAGTCAGATTTGTAAAGTTTGGCATTCTTGTGAAAGACGGAGACGTTGACAAGTCTGGACTGGACTCCAGGGGTGTCCAAGTTCAGAGGAAGAAGGAATGTAAATGCTGGTTTTAGGAGCTTTTCTCTGTAAGCCATCTTGGCATGAATAGGCTCACGCAGTCATGACGGGTAGGGTTGGTGTGAGTGCGTGTGTGGGCGTCAGTGTGTAGACACCAGGTCTGATTCATCAAGTTTCAGAAAGAAACCAAGAAGCCCTGTGTGTCACAATACTTCTGACTCTGCTTCCTGCCTCTCTCTCTCTCTCTGGCTCTCTCTCCATCTTTTTCTCTTGCCTTTTGTCTCGTCCTCCTTTACTCGAGTGTTGATTGATGGAACCATCGTAGCTATTAGTGAAAGAGTGAGAGAGGCTAAAAAGAAGGACCCGTTTGTTCTTTCATTCAGTCGTCCATCGTCGATCCACCACTGAACCGTCTCGTCTCTGGTGAGCTTTGCGGCTGAGTGCTTTCTGTGTGCTGACAGTTGAATGTGACAGAGTTTGGTTAGTTCGCGCGCTCTTAAAAGTTGTGACTTTATAGCTGGATAGAGAGCAGGGAGCACTGGGATTAGTGGTTTGAGTCCCTCTCTGGCTGCCCATGCACTTCAGAAGGATGCGTCCCAAACTGAATGTCCCTTCTTTACTCAGATTTATGTGATTTAATAACCCCTCTGTGGGTTTTAGAGGAAATTCCCAGTTGTCTTTCTGATGAAACTCTTTCAACACCCTCGTAGATACACTTGAAAATGCGTTGTCATCAAGCTTTAAACAAGACTTTTCTCAGTTCCTGAAAAGTGGACACCTTGGACATATTTTTGCATATTTTGGCTGATAAACAACTAATAATCTGCACATTTTACTTTCTCCAGATTCAGAGGTTTCAGATGGATTTCCCTCTTTCCAGACCTCTTGGCTTTGGTTTATTGTTAATCATTTATTTGGATCGCCAGGAGTTGCTTCTCCATTATTGATACACTTGGTAATGTCAGCAACTTTCTTGTTTTGCACAACCAACAGTTGAAAAGCCAAAGGTGGTGCATTAACTGCCATGTAAAACACAGACAAGCAGCAAATGCTCACATTGGAGACTAATTAATGGATCATTTTTTTCATCACCATTTTTCATCATTCATTGAGTTTTCTATCAATCGACTGATCAATCAGGGTTTTTTTGTGCTCATTTTATGCCCTCTGAGTCTTTTTATAGCTTCAGCGCTCAGCGGTAGTCGACAGCAGAAGTGCACGAATGGTTTGCGGTGGCGATAACCTGGTTTCAAGTCTCATTCTCCCTGTAAGTAAGTGTGAGTGTCAGATTTGACTCGGCAGATGGCTGACACGACAGAAATGCTGAGCTGTAATGTAAAGTTACGGTAATTCGTCGAGTCGAGAGACTGCTGGCGTGTAAGTGCTGGTGGATACTGAATGTTTAACCTGGTCAGCAGCGTGTACGCAGGGCTTTTATTGTGAAAGGAGAAAAAGAAAAATGCACCTGTAATGCATTTTGCGATGTTGGAAGCAGTAAAGAATTAAGTGGTCCTGATTCAGATTAGTCCTTCCTCTGTCCCATCACCAGCTCTGCTTTGGTGGAAACAAACCCTTAATTCACAGAGTTACACATGAAGATATTCTGACTTCCTGCGACTTCCCTCTGCTGCTGTTAGCCTCTTTGTGCAGACCGTTAAATTAAAAGAATTAAAAGAAAAAAACAAAACAGTGATGGATTTAGCCAATCACAGACAACCGACATAGTCCTCCAATCGCCCGACCCCAACCTACAGGACGTCTGGCTGTTCGTGGACACATACTTGCTGTCCGCTCCGGGAATCAAACCTGTGACTGACCACAACGTGGTATCTAACCATGGAGATGGAGTTAATCCATTTCTCAGATCTGTTGGTCAGAGCGCTGAAAAATGACATTTGGTGAAAGTCAGCAGTAACAAAGCTTTCTGGAAATGATATCCGACAGTGTCCAGAGTGATTTCTACTCCGGAGAATCCACTGACCTTCAGGCATATTTAACATTACGTGTCTTTGTACGTGTCTTTGAATGTGTCTTTGAACGTGTCTTTGAATGTGTCTTTTTTCTCACTGTGGACAAAAATGTGTTTTCCCTGTTTTAATGGGAAGTCAGCGTTTTCATGTTTGGTTTCAGGCATGTTTGCAAAGGGGCATGCTGCAGCTTGTATGGTTGTAGTGTGTGTGTGTGTGTGTGTGTGTGTGTGTGTGTGTGTGTGTGTGTGATGTTACTCTAAGTGGACATGTGTATGTTGTTGCAATTGTGTGCGTCACAGTGTGTTTGTATGCACGTGTGAGCAGTTGTAGCTTTACTGTGTGTATCTAGTCAGTGTGTGTGTGTGTGTGTGTGTGTGTGTGTGTGTGTGTGTGTGTGTGTGTGCGCGCGCGCGCATGTGTGTGTGTGTTTGTGTGTGTGTGTGTGTGTGTGTGTGTGTGTGTGTGTGTGTGTGTGTGTGTGTGTCCATATAACGAGAGCAGAAGAGATGAATTTGGGAGCTGATATGGTTTGTTGGCGCAGCCCTCTGGTGAAAAACCTTGAATCTGTCACTGCAGAGCGCTGTTAGGCCGGATTTATAGACCCACTTACTCTGTGTGTGTGTGTGTGTGTGTGTGTGTGTGTGTGTATGTGTATGTGTGTGTGTGTGTGTGTGTGAGAGAGAGAGAGACTGTTGTAAAGTAAGAGGGAGTTTCAGTGTGAGAGCGAGGGAGTGTGTGACATTTTCAAGATCAAGAACGAGAGGAGAGGAAAATACAGTATAGTATAGTGTGTGTGTGTTTGTGTGTGTGTGTGTGTGTGTGTGTGTGTGTCTGTGTGTGTGTGTGCGCGTGTGTGTGTTAAACAGTGCATTAGCAAAGCTTTGGCAGCGTTAACATGTCAGGACAGGAGTTTGGAGCAGCTCCTCTCCTCCAGTGGATCTGAGGTGTGACTCACTGTCATCCACCTGCACTGTTTGTGAAGTGGAATCTGCAAAGCAGCCAGAAGTGACTTCACACCCACTGAGCTCCTCAGCTCAGAGACACCGAGTTGAGCAGCAGAGCCGACACTGATCTAAACAGAGACACAGAGGAACGCCGGCCTGCTTGTGTTCATTTAGGGTATAACTCCGTCTGTTGGCTTTTGGGCTGTTGGTGAGACAAACCTTGACGTGTTTTTATTTTGCTTTGGGTTTCAGATCTTGAGAGTTGATTCACAGATTCATTGGCAACCAAATCATTAAGAGCAGCTGATGTTTTCTGGTTTTGTGCTGAAATCTTTGAATGCATTCAAAGCTGTGCTTCAGACACTCAGGTGTTTCTTCACCTGAGGGCTCCGGGTCGTGTTGTGACTTCACTGTGATCATGTCAGGGTTATGTTTCAGGGTACGTCTGTGAATCTGCTATTCATAACGATATGATTCGATCGATGCTCTGCTCAGTCGCCGGGGTTTGAACTCAGCTGTTTCGCTCTTCTCGTGCTCCACCAGGTGCTTCTGTTCCAGGTGGTGAAATAAGTTTTTTATTGCCCTCTTCTGTTGTTACAGTCATCTCGCACTTGTTGCTTGTTACTGTACTTTTATCATATCAATAATGACGGTAAAAAACTTTATTTATGCAGCACTTTTCAAAACAAAGTGCTTCATGTGGTTGAAACAGGACCAAAACCTTTCAGGACTGATGCAGGTAGAACTAGAATAAAACAGAATAAAATGCAGTAAAGATAATGATAATAATGCTGCAGATAAGACGTGAGATAAACAGTGGCGGTAGCTGAGAGGACGTGACTGTAAACGCTTGGTCTCCTTCACTTTGAGCCAGGACATTAAAAATGATACTGATAATATCTGATAATGCGACCTCAGTGAGAGAACCTGAGAGGACGCGGCAGACAGTTCACTCAGTTCCTGTGAAGAGCGTGAGATGACGTGTCGTGATGTCGCCATTTAGTTCCACAAAATCGTTGTTGCACACCTCATGTTTGTTGGAAATGGGCCAAATGATTGAGCAGAGTGAGCTGAGGTGAAAATCTTTTTCATGACTGAGTGTTTAGTCGGGATGCGCCTCCACGCCACCACGCGGCGTGCAGGTGGGACTGCAGCTGTCGCCTCCGTTTATCTCAAGTCTGTCACATTTTGTCTGCATCTGCTCGAATCGCTGTGAGCAGGGATGAGCGAGAAACATGAGACCTGGAACAAGAACTAGAGATGATGGGCTTCAAGAGCAGTACGAGCCAGATGGTGGCGCTGTGATCAAGGTCCAGGTTCTCTGCATCGTGCATGCTTGTTGGGTTTTGACGGTGTTAGCAGCAGAGTGGGCGTACAGCACCCATGATAGATGAGCACGATCGGTCAAAAACCAAAAAACATCAACCAAAACATCAACTTCAAGCAAGTGTTACCCAAAATGTGAAGCGCCGTGTTGATGGCTGTGATTGGACAGGGCCTGTCACATGTCTGCTCGTAGCTCGAGGTGCCTTTGAGCAGTCCTGCTCCGATGAAGGGACAAACGTCTGAACTCCAGTGAAGTGCTGCAGGCTTCGTGCGACTGCTGTCACAGCTCGTTTAAACACATTCAGACCAGCCGCAGTGACCCCGCTCACCTGTGTGAAGCCTGATTGGTTCCTGGTGCAGCTCCAGTCTTTAACTGGCTGAGCTGGTGCAGTTTCCTCAAGTGTTCCTGAGCTCGTGTGTTCACCTCCTTCATCCAGTCATGTGTTCACAAACCTCGCTCCATCCTCGCTCGTGAACGGCTGAGCCTTTCCAGGATGCCCCTTTCATACCTGTTTACCTGTGGAATGTTTCAGACAGGTGTTTCTGGAGCCTGTGTGAGATATGTGAACATGTTTCCAGTAAACCGAGAAGTTACTTAAAAGAACAGCCTGTCACTCTTTGACTCCGTCCTTCATCTGTCTGTCTCCTGATCTGTCACTGTGACCCACACCTCTGTCACACACACACACACACACACACACACACACACACACACACACACACACACACACACACTCTCATAGATGGCTGTTTGTGATCGGGTGATGAGATTATGGAGCAGTAATCTCTCAGATTAATACTTAAAATGAGCGCTTAATTACTTAAACTCTGCTGGCAGGTGCTGCTGGGGTGTGTGTGTGTGTGTGTGTGTGTGTGTGTGTGTGTGTGTGTGTGTGTGTGTGTGTGTTGGGTGCTGTACATGCTGCACTCAATTCCCTGCCAGTGACTCTGAATTTAAATGTGATCTTGCTTTATTGACATGTGAGTCCATCTGTGCTGCCAGAGCACGGGTCCAAGTCCAGGTCCAGGTTCAGGTCCAGGTCCAGGTCCAGGTCCAGGTTGGTTCAGGTCCAGGTCCAGGTTCAGGTTCAGGTCCAGGTCCAGGTCCAGGTCCAGGTCCATGTGATCACAGTGGACTTCTATAAAAATGACCACTGGACAGAAAAGTGCCCAGAAGTGCTTTCATGTACCTGTTGTATGTAACTGTTCAGTGAAATGTCGTTTTAGTGAAAAGATAATGAACTACTGTGTGTGTGTGTGTGTGTGTGTGTGTGTGTGTGTGTGTGTGTGTGTACGTACGTGTGTGTGTGTGTACGTACGTGTGTGTGTGTGTGTGTGTGTGTGTGTGTGTGCGTGCGTGCGTACGTACGTGTGTGTGTGTGTGTGTGTGTGCATGCGTGTGAGTGTGTCTGTGTGTCTGTGTGTGGTTTCTAAGTCTTCCTAATGTCATCTACTTTAATCAGATTAACACTCAGCCCAAATCCCGTTAAACACACACACACACACACACACACACACACAAATTCACGTGGAACAAAAGAGGAAGTGAGACATCTGCTCAAAAGGAACTGAACAGCTTCTGTCTTTCTTTCTTTCTTTCTTTCTGTCTTTCTTTCTTTCTTTCTTTCTTTCTTTCTTTCTTTCTGTCTTTATCTCTTTCTCTCTTTTTGTCTTTCTTTCTTTCTTTCTTTCTTTCTTTCTTTCTTTCTTTCTTTCTTCCTTCCTGTCTCTCTTTCTTTCTTTCTTTCTGTCTTTATCTCTTTCTCTCTTTTTGTCTTTCTTTCTTTCTTTCTTTCTTTCTGTCTTTATCTCTTTCTCTCTTTTTATCTTTCTTTCTTTCTTTCTTTCTTTCTTTCTTTCTTTCTTTCTTTTTCTTTCTTTCTGTCTTTATCTCTTTCTTTCTTCTTTTTGTCTTTCTTTCTTTCTTTCTTTCTTTCTGTCTTTATCTCTTTCTCTCTTTTTGTCTTTCTTTCTTTCTTTCTTCCTTCCTGTCTCTCTTTCTTTCTGTCTTTCTGTCTTTCTGTCTCTCTTCCTGTCTTTCTTTCTTTCCTCCTCTTCGTAATGAATCTTCCAGTGTTCAGTCATCACCTCTAGAAAACATGAATTCACATACACACGCACAGACTTGCCTTTTCACACACACACACACACACACACACACACACACACACACACACACACACAGGCAGAAATGTGATAGCCCTGTGTTATAAAAGATGGTGTAGGTGATAAAAGAGAGGAAGGGAGTGTTCCTCCATCTTTGCTCTGATGGTGCAGGTAAACCGTGATATCACTGCAGTGTGTGTGTGCGTGTGTGTGTCTCTGCAGGTGTGTGGTTGTGTACATCCTGTGTGTGTTTGAGCGCACTCATACAGCACACCTGTCAGCTGCACCAAAGGTGGCTGTCTTGCTCAAACACACATAATCAGAGAAAAATCGCTGTTCACTTGAAGTTTTGTCGTTGGTTTTCTCTCTTCAGGCAGTTTTATGGTCACCACACAGACCAGGGTCCTCCCCCGAGAGCGGGTCGTTATAATAATCCATCTTTAGGATGTGTTTTATCAGTGAAAAACTAAAGGTGTCTCCTCAGTTTTCTGTCCATATTCAGGACATGTTAGCGCTGCTGCAGTCTGCTCCTCCGTTCTGAGAACACTGCGAGTTCAACGCGTCACGAGGAGCAGCTGGCCGTTCTGATTGGTCGGTCTAACGAGTTGAATCATCATTGAAACAGCACCAGTCACATCACAAGATGGAAATATGGGCTTTATGCTTGTTTCCTGTGTTGTTTCTGAGAACTTTGGAGTCCTCACGGCTGCTTCTTTGTCTCTTCAGTCGCTTTTTTCAGTCGCCCACAGCGATTTTTTTTTTCTGGCATTTCTGCTCCATTTTTTCTCCTGTACAAACTGAAAATGAATCGCTTACAGACATGACTGAACTGTCTGCAGACATGCCTGCTGTGTGGAGCGGTGATGGTCCAGGACTTTAGGAAACAGCGGCTCAAAACAGGGACGTTCAAGAAACAAAATCCATCGATTTAAAGAAGAAGCTGTTGTGTGGACACAGCGCAGCGTGCTTTAGAGTAAAGTGAGAGCTTCCAGTTTCACTTCAGCTCTTGATGCACGTCGTCACCCAACCTTTATGACTAGCGAGCGTCCGGGAGCAGCTAAAGGTGTTCGTTCCATTCCAAGACGTCGGTGCGGAGCCCTGCGTCTCCCGAGGCTCACAGACGACTGCGGACGGAGAAATTCACGCTTCGCAGTCTCGGCACACGCTTGTGGTGAAGCTGAAGAATTTAAATAGCTCACCTTGTTCACAGGCTGAGACTCAAAGGAGTGAAACGTGCAGTTTGTGCCGCAGCAGCAGGCGACGTCCTTCATTTGAGTTCATGTTGTGGCTGCGCTTCATCGCTCAGCCGCTGCAGCCTGCAGCGTTTCATCAGGATCAAAGTGCTGCACGTTCACGCATTTACTGTGTGACCAGCATCAGCGGCCATTCTGCCACACTCAGCCGCCGTCTGCAGTGTTGGCATCAATCACACACACACACACACACACACACACACACACACACACACACACGTACGTCAGCAGGCCACTTCCCTGTGCTGGCACACACACACACACACACACACACACACACACACGCAGTCGACAGCTGGAGGCTAATGTCAGCTGAGCTGTAGTTTCTCCATTTTAGAGAAATGTGAAATAACAAATACATCCAGTCTAATGATGATGGCATCGACGAGGAATTCTCTGCACACACACACACACACACACACACACACACACACACACACACACACACACACACTGCAGTATCTGCGTGTGTGTGTTCTCTGTACATCTAATTGCATCTTTATTTGCACCTATGTGTGTGTGCTTTGTGTGTCTTTCTGTGCATGTGTACGTGAGCACATGGTGTCCACCTCGTCTTCATACACGTGTTGCTGCGTGCAGCCGTACAGATGTGCGGCATGTGTGTGTTTTTTTAACTCTGGATGAAGAGAGCTGTGAGCAGGAACTTTGAAATGTTAAATGTAGAAAACAAATGTCATCCTGCAGCGTCATGTGTAGATCAAGCGACCCAGAAATCCTGAATTCTGAACCTAGAGTTGAGAAACCTGTGTGTGTGTGTGTGTGTGTGTGTGTGTGTGTGTGTGATCACAGTTCAGTCACATGATGCATCACATTGCCCCGTCTGTCTCCATACCCGCTCTCTTTCACTTCCTCTATTCTACATGGTGCCTCTCTCTCTCTCTCTCTCTCTCTCTCTCTCTCTCTCTCTCCTCTTCATCACCCTCTCTAAATTTGTAAACCTCTTGCTTCCCTCTTCCTCTTCCTTGTCATCTTTTATCGCCTCTCACCTTTTTTTTTATCGCTCCGTCTCCGAGCTGTGTCTTGCAGTCCATTTATTGATTCCCTCTTTTAACTCTGCCCGTCTGTTTCTTCCTCGTCTCGCTCTGTTGAAGAAGAAGAAGAAGAAAACAGATTGTGGTCAAAGACTGACTCATTATCTTTTGCGAGCACTTCCTGTTTGTTCATCTTCATCTGCAGCTTTATGTTCCGTCTGTTTGCGAAGCCTTAAGGCAGGTTTGACTGAAGGAATCTGCTCGTGCTTCTTCGTCTCTCTTCTCCCCTCTCTGCCTTTTCTCCCCCTCCCATCTCAGTTTACAGTTCAGTTATTATCAGCGTGTCTGTGTCAAAGAGACAGAGTTTCCTAATCGCTGTGAAAACGACTGTCTGGCAGGATTGTACATTTTCTAACACAAAAACACACGCAGTGTTTGTTTGACGCCCGGTGAGAACGCTCTGTGACTTCACATCCTTCACCGTGAGCTCATCCATCATCCGTCAGGCCAAACGTGCCATGCGGAGCATTTTGAAACAGACAAACACCCCAGTGCCATGTTCACGGTGCTACCTGGCTGTGATTACTGTAAACAGAGAGGGTCATCTTTCTGCGCGCTGTGGAGCAGAGGGTTTACTCTTCACTGGATGCGGCTTTCTTTCCTCCTGAACTCTCCTGATGTGTGTCAGGATCGATCCGTGCTGATGTTCAGAGTGACCTCAGGATTGGTTGATGCTGAAGTGCTCGACGTGACACCGTCAGTCATTTTGAAGTACTTTAAATAACTGTTCAGACCCAAAGAGGCTGAACTCTATTTCATAAGAAGACTTTGTGTTGTTCTCCATGAATCACCTTTTGACCTTCCAGATTTATCAGGTGTCCCTTGGAAGGGTCCGAACCTTAGGTTGGAAACCACTTATTTCCAACAGTAATTAAAGGTGCAGCAGCTCCACTTCGACCTGCTGCTGCACGTTGATGCATCTGCATGAACAGTCTATGAATGTAATATGTGGAACACCTGAAACTAAGAGGGAGTATTTTTTACTTTGTGGTACTTAAAGTGACTCGAAGTGACAGTACCTCTCTCTCTGCAGTACACAGGTCCGATCCCGGGCGAGCGAGGGGCCGAGCTGGCCATGGGGGGGGGTCGCAGCGAGACCTCCGCACTGAGCGGGGCGGGAGGGGGGCGGGGCACGACCTCTACCCAGAATTCCCAACGGCCCAACGCCTGCTGCTTCTGCTGGTGCTGCTGTTGCAGCTGCTCATGGTAGGACACACACACACACACACACACCGCATTTACACAAACTGCATTTACAGACACACACCAGCGCTTGCACACATGTGCACCTCTAATGTAAGCAAACACACACGCGGGCGGAGCGGCTGTGTGGGAGTGCTGCAGTTCTGTCAGCACAGCTGGAAACGACACAGCTGCCTCGTCGGTGTTTCAGCGAACTTCATCGTGTCTGCGAGGCTTCGCGTGACTCCACGACTCGTCCGTGGTGTCAGTGGAGCTTCAGCGGCGTGTCAGCGGTAAACTGTGC
Source organism: Chaetodon auriga (assembly GCF_051107435.1). Classification (NCBI taxonomy): domain Eukaryota; kingdom Metazoa; phylum Chordata; class Actinopteri; order Chaetodontiformes; family Chaetodontidae; genus Chaetodon; species Chaetodon auriga. The sequence goes on from NC_135083.1 coordinate 2,620,801, forward strand.
GTCTCTGCTTCCTCAGTGTCACTGACAGTCTCATGTATTTATGTTTTTATTCAGTAACAGCAGTGAAAGACGAAGGAAGCAGAAGGCTTTGGCTCTGCTGGATCACAAACTACAGTAGAAAAACACAAAAATAAATAAGTTCATAAAAAAAAAATGAGAGATTCAAGTGAAAAGGCGAAGAAATAAAAGTATAAAAAAGAGATGAGAGTGTGCTGCTTGAACGAGGTCTTCAGCTGATATTTAAAAATGTCAACATGTCCGCTGCAGCGACTTCAGGAGGAGTTCAAATACCAGCACCAGACCCAGTGTTGCTGAAAAGAAGCAGATTTAGCTCGTCGTCACCTGCAGCAAATGCTGCAGCATCAGAAACCTGCAGGAGGAAGCACAATCAGCCCAAACTGACCAATCACAGTTCCTGTGGTTTCCACTCGGCACGCTTTCAGCCACCGAGGCGTTGACACACAAACTTACTCTTTTTTTTACACTTCAGCTGTGGTGAAGCATTTGGTCCAGTCTGGCTATGTGTGCGTGCGCACACACACACACACACACACACACACACACACACACACACACACACACACACACACACAGATACACTGGACAAGCCTACTCACAGTCACACACAGTGAGTCTGCAGACGTTAGTCAGACAGTAACTGTGTAGTGATTAGGTCTGTAAAGTTCCCACAGGGGAACTAATTATTTATAGCTCTCTCTGTGTCACACACACACACACACACACACACACACACACACACACACACACAGTCAGCCACACGCTGAAGGTGTAGACACCTGTAGCTGCTGTTTTACCCTGCTGTTAACATAACTGTGGTTAGTGCGGCCATCAAATGGGGGTAGTAACATCTTTGTGGGTGAGTGAACGTGTGTGTGTAGCTCTGAGGGCAATTACTCTTCTGTCAGCTGTGGATTAGTGTGTGTGTGCGCACGTGTGTGTGCGCGTTTCCTGTCTGAAAGCCGTTTTATCATGTCAGTCTCACCGTCAGGAATGAAGAGGAGAGACGGAGGCGGAGCAGGAGGAAGAGAATATCACAGGACACCAAGATGGAAACTATACCAAACTGTGAAGCTTGGTGAGTCTGCAGCGCTGACACACACACACACACACACACACACACACACACACACACACACACTCACTGTGTGTGCTGTGAAATCTACAGAATGTGTGGAAGGTTTAAATAAACTCCTGCTGCTTTAGTCAAGGTTAGTTTTCGGTCTGGATGCAGGATTTAGAAGGACTTAACAGCCCCAGACTGAGAAGACATTTTCTCATCAACACCTGCACTTCATTTAAAACACAGCTCAACGTTCACAGACGTGCTAACAATGCTAAGACCGAAATGTCCATTACTCTGCTAATAATGCATGTTAAATATGTAGCATGCTAATGTGTTAGCATGTCAGCCGCTGCATGTTGATCTGCTCTCGTTCACATTGACATGCTAACAGTTAGCATGTGTTGTTAAGCATGTCAGCTCAAGTTAGCGTGATTCCAGTGGTGACACTTAGCATGCACGTTAGCGTGTCAGGACTTTGAACTGCTGATGGAGTGAATCGGGACTCTTCCCTCCTCAGCACCAAACCCTCAGTGGAGGAGATCCGGCTGTGGTCTCAGTCCTTCGACAAGCTGATGAGGAACCCGGCGGGTCGGAATGTTTTCCGGGAGTTCCTGCGGACGGAGTACAGCGAGGAGAACATGCTGTTCTGGCTGGCCTGCGAAGACCTCAAACAGGAAATCAACAAGAGCGCCGTTGAGGAGAAAGCGCGCTCCATCTACGAGGACTACATTTCCATATTATCGCCAAAAGAGGTAGGAGAGCCGCTGCAAACACCTTAACGCTGACGCAGAATCAGCTTCACGCCTGGTCGATGAAGTAACAGGGACTCCGTGCTCTTCCAGGCTTTTCCAGGGATTTTTTCCTGGAAGTTTTCAGGCTGCTGTCGGGCTGGCAGATGTAAGGCTTGCATCATTGTTTAAATTCCAGGAGATTATTGCTCGTTAATCACTTCAGGATGTCGAACCGTCGGGCGAACGTTGCCTCTCTTGTGCCTCAGAAACGAGATGATTTAGGGAACTACAATTTTTTGAAGACATTTTCTGATGAAAGATCCGACTGATGCGTTTAGTTTTGTCCGGTGGTTCTTGCTTCATGTGTGTCCGACTGTCAGTCAGTCTGTCTGTCAGTCTGTTCGTACCTCCTACATCTTGATTCACAGCGAGATGTGTCAGCAGCTAAAGTTTGTTTATTGATCTTCATGGTCTGCTCATGAACCCTGTCCATGTTTTTCTCTTCAGGACAGACGTTAAGGTTTGTCCCTCTCTGATGTTGACGCTGTAAAGACGGTTGGAGGCTCGTTGTTTCCTGTTGCTCTCAACACGTCCTCCATTGAATTCCTCTGCTGCTCCTTTTTGGCGCACGCTGCACATTTAAAGGTTTTGATTTGTCAGCTGTTGTGCACGCGATCGGCTTCAGAAACGAGAGATTTGACCAGCCGTCATGAACTCGGACATACTGTGGAACACACACACACACACACACAGCGAATGTGTTAAAGTCTGATGGGGAGTCTATGGGGAGAAATGGGGGAAGCATTGTCTGCATTACTGCTATTTTTAACTGTGTGTGTGTGCATGTTTAACAGTAGTTGCTTTATTTAGTGTGAGTGCTGCAGGCTTCGCTCGTCAGGCTCCATCACCAGTGTGTACGTGTGTGTCGGCATGCTCAGACACTGCTGTGTTTGTATGTACAGTTGTCTGCGTGTGTGTGTGCGGTGTGTTTGCAGGAAGCTATAAATTGCTGCTGTCATCACCTTCTGGCACTCGATGCTTTTTATAGACACACAGTGAAATACAGAGATATCCAGACGTGTGAGTTTGGCAGAGGAGATGCATGCCTGGCTGTCTGTCTGCATGTCTGACCTTGGTAGGATGCCTCTGTGTGTGTGTGTGTGTGTGTGTGTGTGTGTGTGTGTGTCTTTCCTAAATAAGAGCAGAGGGAAACCATAAGAGAAAGCTCGTCGTTCTATAAATATCCGCTGGTTCTGCGGCTGCGGGGAGACTCTGTGGAAGTTAATTAATGACAAAGCTGCAGAGTACAAAACACCTTCAAAGTGCGCTCAGCCCGTGAGTCCAGATGTGAGAGGACAGAGACAGATTTACAGACGCAGAGCGAGTTTTTCAGGGAGAGCAGAACTCCACAAACCGTCAGCGATCAACAGCTGTTTGAGAGCCACTCTGAGCCTGATGTGAGTGTCCAAACTAGAAAGAGTGAAACGTTATCTACTGACAGGAGATCAGTGTGCAACTGTTTGATAATCCTTTAGTCAAATGTCATGTTTCAAGCCAAAAAAGACAAAATCAGGACACTTTGGACTGTTGGACAGAACAAATACTTTGATAACGTCACCTTGGAAAATCACAGAGGCCATTTTTCACTACTTTCTTAAATCTTAGAGACCAAATTGGTGATTAATCGGAGCCACGTCCCTTTAATTAAAGCTGCTGAAGCCTCATTGGCTCCCGGTTAAAGTGAACAAACCACGCATGCTTGACTGACAGCTGGACGCGTCGTCTTCTCCCTCCACTAAACTGAACTGAATTTCCCTCCAGGTGAGTCTGGACGCCCGGGTTCGAGAGGTGATCAACAGGAAGATGCAGGACCCGACGCCTCACGCGTTCGAGGACGCCCAGCTACAGATCTACACGCTGATGCACAGGGACTCCTACCCACGATTCCTCTCCTCCAACATCTACAAGTCGCTCATTCACGGCGGCTCGCGCACCTCCTCCGAGTCCTAGTCCACCACCGCCGCCGCCTCCTCCTCCCCCTCCTCCTCTGCTCCTGCACTGACAGGACTGATGCCAGACCATTTCATCGCTCCTCCCATCACTCCTCCTCCGTTCACGTCTCTCCGATCACTGCCAAGACTTTCTCCTCATGTGTTTTTTCTCCTCCACACCTGTTGCCCCCCCCCCCCCCCGCTGCTTCCTCCTCTCGTCGCTGCTCTCCAGTTGAATCCTCTCCTCCTTTTTCTTTCTCATTAAATCTTCCCTTTCACTCTTTTTCCTTTCCTTACTCTCCTCTGATCCATCCTCTGCTTCTCAAATTCAAAAACAAAAAAGCATAAAAGAACATCGAATAGCAGAACTGTGCTGATATTTCAGTACAGAATGTATGAATGAGCTGATAAAGGACGTCTCACAGGCTTTTTCTGGAGCGTTCAGCCTCATCTCACAGTCTTCCTCAGTGGATGCTCAGCAGAGGAAGACTGCAGGAGGAGGATGTTCACAGGCCCAGAAGGCTCAGTGAGCGGAGCTGGAGTGGATCACAGCCGGGACGTTTGTCTCTGATGACGATGCTGATATTTAACAGAAAAGTGTTTTATAAACACTGTTTTTAAATGTCTTTTTTTTTTTTAACATTTCTTTCTGTAGCAGACTTTTGTTAATTATCAGCAAACCTACGCTGACGCTGATGTGTCGGCAGTCAGCTGACGCTGGCCCGGCAGAGTTATCGGTCCGGGATCATCCTTCCTGTCCCTGAAATGAGAGTTACGACGTGTTCAGAGAATGTGGGACGTGGTTTCCTGCCGTCTGTCAGGCTCTTCATCGTGAACGCTTCACCTCCTCTCTCCTCTGTCCTCGTGAACCTTTGCCTCCTTTTACTTCCTGTTAGCTTCCATCTCCATCCTTCTCCTCCGTCACCTCTCCTGTTTCTCACCTCAGCGGCTCCTGAGCGGAGAAGGCGGCGATCCGGATGTTGACGTGTTCCGCCTGCCGTCATGGTTTCTTGGGAGATTTTAGTGCATTTCAGTGGGAGAAATGTGAACCTGTGCCATGGATTCTTCACCCTCCCCCTCATGAGCGTCCACTCACCTTTAAGAGCCAATCAAAGGTGGAGGTCCCCGGCCGCCGCCCGCCTCGCCGCCGTGCTTTTCATCGTCCAGTTTTCTACGTCCGAGCTGACGGAGAGGCGAAAGAAGACGACGCTGTCTGACTCCTTCTTTCTCTTTTTCTCTCTTTCAACTGGAAGACGCAGGGTGCTCCCTCCATCCGCCACACGCCACCAAGAAGCTCTGCTTTGTTGTTTATTTATCCCTCTTGTTTGCTGGATCAATCACGTCACTCCTGTGATAAACAAACGGACAAACGGATGGAAGTCGCTTCCCTCCGACTACTGATTTACAAACAGACGAGACGTCTATTTTTTAAGAGAAAACTATACGGAACATTTTCATCATGTTGTTTTGTTTTGTTTTGTTTGTTTGTTTGGTTTATTCGGTTTCTCCCACTCCTCTGAGACTGTACTGATCCCACCCGACACCACGGACGCCACAGACACCACAGACAGGTGCAATAAAACACTGGAGTTCAGACAAACCACGACCACACGCACACATTTACTGCATTTGTCTTACTATACTTGCGGGGATCTTTCCGTCGATACGTCTGTCCATCAGCTTCATCGCGTCATTGTGAGACATTTCTCACTTTCTCAGTAAAGTTTTTAAGTGAAGCGTCGCCATAAAAACAATCTTTAACAGCAGTTATTCATATTTAAGACAACGCGCCTTTGAATGTAAACTTCAGGTTGTCAGTTGTTCTCTGAGGCTGCGTAGAGGCTAACTTTATTTAGAGTTGAAATTAGCTGATTCATTTTTCCATGAATTGATCAAACGGCTTCTCAAAGGTGAATCTTTGCTGTTTAATGTGATTCTAAATTGAATGTCTTTGCTATTTGGACAGATAGTTAGAATGTGAAAATGTCTCTTTGGGGTCTTTGAAGTTGTGATTTACGTTTTTCCCTTTTTCCACATTTCATGACTAAATGATCCAAAAATAACTCGCACATTAATCAGCAATAAAAAGACCTCAGTTGTCTGCATCTACATCGAAGACAAACTGTCTTTTGACCTGAAAACAGTGAAATTTAAGCTGCTTTCATGTCATGTCGCCGTTAGCGTTCAGTAACCACCATTTCCAGCTTAACAAAAGACACAAAACTGCGTGAAAATGGAAACAAATATTGGCTGATTTTTCAGACGGTCGTGTTAGCGATCAGCTGCAGCACAGTTATCTGATGAAACGTTCGCTGTCTTCTCGAAAGATCCTTTTAAGATCCGTTTAAACCTAGAAAGTATAGTAATACACACACACACACACACACACACACACACACACACACACACACACACCAGGGTGGCCTACCTGGGCACTGCTGCTGCTGACCTCTGCCTCTGTGACCTCTCACCTTTGACCTCACCACTGTCTGTCGCCCACTCGGACACCTGCTCCTGATTGGCTGCAGGAGGCTGCAGGGCTGAACTGTGGTTGGTCAATTCAGGAAGGGGGGTGGGAGGAAATCCCAGGTGCAAAAAATATATAGATATATTAATGAAAAACCATTAATACAAAAAATATATAGAGAAAAAGATATTATGTGAGACGGGATACTTACACCCAGTGCTTCATGGGAAATGTAGTTTGAGGAAAACAAATGTTTGTAGTTGTCTGCGGAGGCAGAAACAACAGATTTTAAAAAAGAGAAGCCCGTCTCCAGACCGGTCACTCAGAATGCATTTATCTTAGTATTGTTAATGTTATTTATTTTATATTTTGTTAAAACTGTGATTTTAATTGTACATATATAAACGGAAACCCTTGAACATCCATGAGGAGCCGCTTCGTTTGTTCAGTGTTTGTGTCATCAGGTCGTTTCTCGTCAGTGTGAGCGTCTCCTGGGAGTCAAACCGACAACCTGCCTGTGCCCTGCGTTTGAGATGACCAGCGTTTCACAGCGTGGGTCTGACCAGCGCTGCAGGCCCACACCATGCACATCATCATTATCATGAAACCATCATTAAGACGTGTCGCAGTGAGGGACCGTTAGCAGCATTTCAGCTGTGTGGGGGTCTCGTGTGAACCTGCAGCTCGAGTGGGTTTGCAGTGAACTGAGCTCAGACCGGCGAGCTGCTGCAGCTGACCGTCACTGTTGATACTCCCAACACGGAGTTCCTAAAGAAACCAACACACACGGCGCGCTGCTCTTTTTCCATAGTTCACTGGAACCTGATATGTTTGTGTTTAGGTTGAATTCTGTATGTGACACACACACACACACACACACACACACACACACACACACACACACACACACTGTCTCATACTGACCTCCAGGTTCTCACACATATCTGGTCAAACCACTGCTATCAAACCAGTCCTCTGTGTGTCATGGAGGCTCCACATTATACGTTTTACACTCTTTGACTTCATGAAAATACACAGAAAACTTCATGGAGGGCAAATAATACCGAAATAATACTTTTTAAAGAGTCTAAGTACACTTTGTGCTATTTTTGTTGCCTTCAAGTGTACTGAAGTGTACACAAGTACCACTTGTGTAATACTTGAAGGGTAAATAGTTGCTAAATGTTCACAACTTTTTACAAAATAGTGAAAATCAGGATTCACAAGCATTCAAAACACACTCGCAGTACAATTATATCACCAATATGTTGCAAATACACTTAAATGTACTTCAAATGAAGTAAAATTAAAGTACACTACATTGTATTTGAAAGGACTTGAAAATAAATACTTTATCACTGCTAATTGTAATGTAGTACACTGTTTAAAAGTACTGAAATACCACTTTAAGTGTTGCAGGATTAGAATATTCATTTTAAAAACATTTCAGTAGAACTTCATGACGTCGAGTTAAAAGTACACTTTTTAAAGTATCTGTCAAACATACTTTAGACTGAGCACAAAAAGTCAAAGTGTACTTGTACTGACGTTCGTGTACATTGAAGTGTTTCACTGTTTGACCTGGAATAAAAACCCTGTAACGTTACCTCACGCTGGCGTTAGCATTAGCACTGAGCTAACGTATGGAAAGCATTTATTTCTCCCTTTTTTAAAGCTTCGCTAACAACAGAGACTTGTTTCAGTTGCGTTTTTCCTCTTATTTTCATAGTTTTTGTAAAATGTCCTTATTAAGGACAGAGCTGACGTCCAAAACCACAAAATACTAAACGCTGTCGATCAGAAATGATGTTTCGCCCTGAACACGCTGTGAAGTGAATCTGGTGAACGTCAGCGGCGAGCCGGTCACACGGTCACTCTGGAACCTGTTTGCTGGTCTCTCTCTCTCTGTGATTGGCCGCTGTGAACCACATGACTTCAGTCTGTTTTCCATCCATCTCTCGCGCTCGTGAATGGAAAGAGCTCGGCGGTGTTTCCACAACAAACACAACAGGAGCTTTCTCTGCTGTGCTTTCTCACCGCCTGCGGACGCGCTCGCTCCCACGCCGTCGCCTGAAAACCGACACGTTTACGCTGCAGTCGCTTCAGATTTATTCTGTTTATTTTCCTGACCGGTAAAATGAAATGCCCTCAGGATGAATGAAGGTGGCGCAGGCCTGTCTGAGGTTCAGCAGCAGCGACCGTGTTTACGCTTCCTGCAGCAGTTTGACTTTTACTCTAAATACTGTCAGAGCCGAAAGTGCGACGCTGCAGGAATATTCCACATCGTAAACCCATTCCACCTGCTTCAAGGTGATCCCACAGCTCACTGCATGAACAGCTTCCTGTTCAGAGCGTCTGAAGCAGGTTAAAACACGGAATTCATGGAGACATTTTGGGGATTTTGGCTCATGTGCAAAGAACAGATTGTGTGGAGTGAAGTCAGAGATGAAACAGACCTGAAACTGTCGAGAGAAAACACTTAAAGGCTAAACTCAGCAACACATCGCCAACAGTCAGCGTCTGTAAAGTAAAGCAGGCAGAAGACAAGACGGAAGCTCTGCCTCATACGGGGACCAGACAGATATGGATTTAATCCATCTGAACTCCTAATCAACTCACACACTTTCACTCAAATCTGTGTAAAAGCAGTTTTCCTCTTTATTCAAACCAAACAAGGCGGGAAAACAAGAGAAAACTCCGGTGACGTCGTCTCAATCCAAGAGCAACTTTAATCTGAATTTCAGGGGCAAAACATGTGGCAGCACGGCAGCGCAAAGAAAGGCACAAAGTCTGAAAGTGATCCAATGTGGCTTCAAGCTTCATCCATCCGTCCGTCCATCAGTACCAAATAAAGTCAGAGCTCCATACAAAACACATCCAGCCAACAGACAACGTGACCTGGCATCTTTTCCTCCAAATATATTACAGCTTTTAGTTAGATATTTATAAAGAAATGATACAAAATAAACAAGAAAACTAAGTTATTTTCTTCATGTCCACATTCACTTCACTTCACTTTGCTTCATGAGAGGACCAACACGCGTCCTCTTCAGTAGAACTGGAAAAGGAAAGAAAAGGAGGATTAAAAATGCAGAAAAACGCTGAAAAGCTTTGCGTCCGCTCTCCTTTAAAGCCGAGTTTAACTTTAGAAACACACATTTTTCACTCCTGCACTGAATGACTAATGCAAGTCCTGACATGTGAGGTCGAAATTCAAGCCGAATTTAAGTACAAAGACGAGACTTCCTGAGGTTAAAGAGGTCAAAAGCTTCCCGCAGCTTCATCAAACTGATTTGTTTCTGTGTGAAATGTCAGCGCCGCCCACCATGTTTCACTTTCTCAAAGTGCTGAAACAACAACACACAAACTACCCACAAACCATCAGCTCCTCAAATTAGTCGCCTCACCTTGACCCAGAGCCAGGAGCTAAATAAGGGAGGGAGGGCGAGGAGAGGGAGGAAGGAAGGGAGGAGGGTGGAGGGTGAAAAGGGCAGCGAGAAGGTCTGAGAGCAAACAAGAGGGGACGAGCTGAGCGAGGGAGCGAAGGAGAGGGAGAGTTAGATCAATACGAAAAAATAATGAGTGAAGACTCAGAGAGAGGAGGAACGGAGGGAAGAGAGAGGAAGGAGGACACAGGAAGGTGCAGGGAGCAGCGAACGGAGGAGGAGCAGAGAGGAAGAGGAGCAGAGGCCGGTCTCTGCTGCCATCTTGTGGCGAGCGAGTGTTACTGACGTTCAGCCTTCATTCACTGATGGTTTATCGTGAGCAGCAGGTTTCAACCTTCACTGTAACTGACTTCATCTGTGTTTGTAGATTCTAATGGAAAACTTTCTGTGTACTGATGTGTTTTTATTCTGTCTGTTTATCCAGAAATCAAACAACACGACTCAATATGACTATTTATTACTATCAATACTGCCAAGTGTTAGTATTCAGTACTACTATTTATTAGTATTCCTCCTGTCTTTACCTTCCATCGGTTACCGCAGCTGTTACACAACACGAAGGTCGTCATGGGCTCATCAGCACTGCGGGTCTGTACCTATGACACACACACACACACACACACACACACACACACACACACACAGCGGAAGGGGAAAAAAACAGCGTAATTAAGTATTTTCATCAAAACTGAATCCAAACACACTTCTGTGTGTGTGTGTGTGTGTGTGTGTGTGTGTGTGTGTGTGTGTGTGTGTGCGTGCGTCCATACTTGTGTGTACGTGCAGCTCTTTCCGTGACACTTGTTGCAGATGAACATGTCCGTCTCCGTCCCTCCGACCTTGGACAGCTGATGCTCTCTGATGGACTCTTTGGTCAGAGCCTCTCTGATCTGCTTCAGCTCTGCACTCGCCATCTCCTGCACACACACACACACACACACACACACACACACACACACACACACACACACACACACACGAACAAACAAACATGAATACGCTCCATCCCTTCACACTTCATTGATCTAATACATTCTGTCTCTCCTGAGCTGAAACTAATCTAAGCCTAAACCTGACTCTAACTTTAATCCTCGACAGACGTGCACGGCTGACCTCGGCAGTCATGCTGGCGATGCGTCGCGGCGAGATGTTTCCACACAGGACGTTGCGGCGCAGGTCTGGATTCTTCTGGTCCTTCAGGTTGGAGATGCGGCTCCGTAGACGAGTTTTATATTTCACATCCGTCACCTTGAACTCCTGGAAGATCTGTGGCCACGGCGAGCAGTCAGGGACAAAAACGCTCACGAGAGACGAGCCAGCGGGTGCAAACACATACGAGTACACGCACGACACAGGACAAAGACGTAACATGTAACTCTGTAACACCCGGCAAAGGGAGACATTTCTGCATGTTTGATCAGTAGAAACAGTTTTAAAGTGAGCTCACAGCGCCGCCCGGTGGCCGGAGCTGCTGCAGCATCGAGTGTTTCTCACAAAGTCAAACTCAGATTAAGATCTTTGATTCGGGCCTGAAATCAAAGCTGTTTGTTAAAGTGCGACGTGGAAGGATATCCTCTTCAATCTGTGCCGCCAGGTGCTCACAGTCGACCCCGATGGTCAGGTGGTCATCTGAAACACACACACACACACACACACACACACACACACACACACAAGCAGAGTCAGCTTTATGCACATTAAAACTTTACACTTAAACTGACGTTTTACAGGACGACAAAGCCAAGTTAACGGCCTCATGATCAAACAAACCTGGAACAAGGGAACAAACTTATAACATATGAAAATAAACACATGTGCTGCAAGTAAATCAATTAGTAAATTGATCTGAAAAGTCACAGGTTTGATGGATCACATATTCCTTTGGCTGGTTTGGAGTTGATCACACAGCAAATGGACCCAGTCGTCAAATGAGCCACGTTCCTTACTGAAGTCACATTTGCTGAAGAAGGTCACAGAATGCTGCTGAAAGCCCTGAAAAAAGCTAATAAGTGACCCTTGAGTTTAGCAAACCTTCTCACAAACTGCACTAGAGACAGTCCTCACCATCAGTCTGCAGCGCCGCCACCAGCAGCTCTCGACACTTCGTCCTCACGCTGTCGGTGGTGACGGGAGCGGGAGGGAAGGAGGTGACCCGAGGGGGGAGGGTGGGGGTGGTGGGCGACTCCTTACTGCTGAGCAGGAGGAGAGATGATGCAAACTATGTGCTTAAAGGAAAATTCCACCTTAAATCGAAACGGACAGTGATGTCATCAGCGTGCGACAGACCTTTTCTCGCTGCTGCCAGAGTCCTTGGAGGTGGACGACGACCTCTCAGGAGAGCCGTCCTTCTTCTTCTCTGACGAGCCGTCTGCAGGACGACACGCAGAACAATGAACGCCACGTGATGCAAGCTGCAAACGCACGCACGCACGCACGCGCACACACACACACACACACACACACACACACACACACGCACACACACACACACAGACTCTTACCCAGCAGTTTCTTCCAGGACTTGATGAGAGCTTTGGCCAGAGTTTGAACTTCTTCATCTGAGCTCTGTTTCCTCACGGCGTTCACCGACATCCCAACTCTGGTCGACTACAGACAGACAGACAGGCACACACACACACACACACACACACACACACACAGACAGACACACAGACAGACGCACAGAGAAAGACAGAGACAGATTTTTCCTCGTTCCTTGGTGTTTGTTTTGACTCACTCAGTCAGAAACTTCACTTTTCTGGATTCTTGCGGCTGCTTAGTGCACGACGGACACGGCGCGGCCAGCTGAGCGAGCAGTCGTCGTATCTGAATTTGCATAATCACGACTCGTCCTCAACTTTATGCAAATGCATGTGGAAGTCTGTCGCACTTTTAATGACACCCAACAGTGATGTCACAGGTTACGGGCACACCTGGAGTCCACGTCCTCATCGCTGCAGCGAGACGAGGGTTTAACCCCTTAAAGCTCAGCAGAAACTTGATTTAGTTTTGGATTGTTTTTATTATGTTAGCACGTGAGACGACACAGTGTTTAACGAGCGGTTTGAGCTGAATGAGTTTCTTGATCACCCTGTGGAGCCTCTGCGCCAGGATTAAACACACTGAGGCTTTGTCCACATGTAACACAGACGTTTCCTCTGCGTCTGCATTCAGCAAAACTGCAGTTCCTGCGTGTCCATGCGTCCATGTGAGGTGGAGCATTTCTGTCATCACCCCAACCCGTCGCTGCTTTGTGTGATGAGTGTGTATGTGATTACCTGCAGCGTCTCCAGAGACATCTTGATGTTCTTTAATTCCCTCAGCAGGTCCAGAGCTCCGTCCTGCAGACAAAACAATGAAGGAAAGCCTCTGCATCACTTTGATCCGTCACCTGATTTCATCTTTCTTCAGATAATCTGCAGCCGATCTGCTGCCGAATCTGTGTCAACTTCACGGACAAAAAGTTTCAGATTTGTTTCAGCGAACATCAGTCATGGAACCAATAACGTCAACGTGGCATTTTGTGTTGTGTGTGAAGATTCATGGTTTCTTCCCGACATGCCCTCCCACAGCTGAGCTGCTGGCACCCAGACGGCCCGAGACAATCGTTCAGTGTCTGCTAAAGGTTACCGAGAGAGTGATGGACGCACAAGATTGGATTTCAGGGAGAGGGGAGCTGTCTGTCTGCAGCTTCTGCTCAGTGTTCGACAGGAGATTTTCACATCCATCTGTCGCTTAATGAGGTCGAGGAGTGTCCGTACGTGACGCCAGGAATGTTATATATGAGCACATTAAGCTAATCCAGCAGCTGCACAGGTAAACGGGATGGGATGCTCTGTGCAGCAGCTGCACAGGAAACACAGCAGCTTTCCTCCAAGAACATACACGACTCAAAGAGACGGATCAGAAAGGTGAAGACGTCTTCCCACACTGCCACACAAGCAACGGAGACAAGAGGACACACAGACAGACGAGGTGGAGACAAACTGCTGGATTATTCATACAAAAACAAAGCTACTCCCATGAATTCCCCAAATCTGAGTGCAAACTGTAACTGTGAGACCGAAAGACCCAAAACAAGGTTTCACTGCAGGAAGGGAACAAAAACAATATTTAACCAAGAGCAGAGCCGAGAAACGCTGTTTTCATTCATCACTGAGAATCAGGCGTCAGGCTCCAGTCAGCCTCACAGGGACGCGAACCCTCAGTCGACTGTTTGCACATAAACAGCGTGAAGAAAAGGAGAGCAGAGAAGTTCAGCTCCACCGTGTCTGCTGCACCCGTGAGCAGGAAGCAGGATGGACAGCAAGCAGCGCCATCAACGGAGGCCGAAGCTCAGCGAGACGTTTCAGAAACAGGATTCATATGGAGTCAGAGCGACGGGCGTCCTGCTCACAGCTGACAGAAGAGCTTTAAAGCAGGATTACGCCTCTAAAACCAGACAGATAGAACACCTTTCTCAGTGGATTTGTTTTAAATGGACCAGGTTAAGAGCGTCAGGACCTCAGTGCAGCTTAAATGTGTAGTTAGAAACTGAACGCACACACAAACACAACACAGCATCAAGCACGTTTGCTTCAGGAGAACACCGACATGAAGGCAGAGCAGCCAGCTTAAAAGACCAAAAACACCTTTTCTCACTACTCATCAGGAGGCTTCTGAGAAACTTCTGCTGCTGTCACAGTATGAAGGTCAGTCTGCTTTAAGTTTACACTGACGAGGATAATCCATGGTGTCTCTGTCGCCTCCAACAGGTGAACAAACCTTCCACACTGCACCTTTAAACACATGAAGCCAAAAATATTTGCATGTTCAAATTCTGGATTCTGTTAATTGGGAGGAGGAGGAGGAGAAGATGTTCTTTTAAGCATTTATTTAACGAGGCAGAAACATCTCAGACTCAAAGCAGACCGCCTCGTGTGTCTGGAGGGTTTTTGCTGGGCAGCTTTTAAACGTCACTCTGCTCAAAATAAAGTTGTGGAAGTTTCTTCTTGCTTGATGTTTGCTGTCCTGATGAAGCTGAGGCTGAACCGATGCTTCCTGGGAACATGCTGAAAGCGTCAGTCTGTGCAGTGAAAACTACATCTCCACATACGCTTTTTAACATTTAGATTTCACTTTTCTGAAACTTAACCAGCACGCGAGCTGCGCTGAACAAACCGTGAGGTGAGCTGGCTCTAATTGGCTCAAGGTGCGGCTCTTTTAATGAGCAGCTTTTGGACCAATAGCTGCTGTGATTTATTTGCCAAACTCTTTCCAAACAGCCTCGGAGCTCGTTGTGTGGAGGTAAAGAGCAAACATGTGAGTCCTCCTGCACCACGCGCCGGGCTCTCTTTAAAGCGGCTCTCCAGGCTTCCAGAATTTTCCCTCTCTCAGCAGTTAAAGGTAGAGCTCACCATCACCTGATCGCGTGTTTTTCGGCGGATGCGGCGGCTGTTTTGCGCACTCACCGTGTTCTTCTTGTGCACCATTTTATCCAGCTTTTTGGCGATGCGCTCCACTTCCTGGTTTTTGGCCATCTTGAGCGGATTTCTCTCCGTCACTTCTCCTCCTCTGCCGCGGTGAAAAGCCCCATTGATGTGGAGGAAAACTCTGCCTCTCCTCGCTTCTCTTTACGCAGCCCGTTTGTCTCCTTCTCTCCCAGCTGCCGCCTGCCTCTCGTGCGTTGTTGTGGGACACTGAGGGATGCTGGGAGTTGTAGTTTTCTGTCTTTCTTTTTTCCAAATTCAACCTGGAGCAGCTTGACCAAACCTTTTAAAGGAGACTCAGCAGCCAAAGGGAATTTCATGGACGGACCTCTGAGTCATAAAAATGATATTTAAAGCGTTCATCAATCATTAAAAGCGCTGACAGGAAGTAAGGATCGATCATTCTGAGCATTTTATGTAATTGATGTGGCTGGGCGGAATTCAGGGAGGAATTGATGGTTAGTTTAAGTTTGAGAGGCTGCTCATCGTGATCCTGTTATCCAAAATACACATTACAATTCAAACTTCCTGCCACAGCAGATCAATGCGCACAAACGACCACAGGACACTCAGATATTACAGGGAGCCATCCGCAAAAACAGGATGACGGACACCGGGAGAGGTGTAGATAAATAAATACATAACGTGTTCGACTCAGCTGATGAGTCACGTGTGCGGAGTCTCCTCAGGACCAGCTGAGCCTGACGCGCGTGACGCGTCGGTCAACAGCTGAGTGAAAACTTCCCTCAGTGAAAATCCACATTTGCAGCGATTCTTAGTCATTCTTTCTTCTTTTTACTCGAAAGTTCATTTGGGGAGGTTGAGGGGAGCGTGACACGCTGCGTCCTGCACGAGGCGCGCATTTCAACCCTCATCTCACCCTGAACCTGAACGTGTTTGGACAGCAGAGCCGATATCCAGACAGTCTGTATGAGGGCGTGAAACTGGAGCTCTTTCACAGTGACGTCGCTGTGATTTCAGAGAGCAGTTTGAGAAATAACTGAAGTCCATTTTGTCTCTGTTAAAGGTGAAATACACACACCTGGTTGGGTGCTGATCAGAATGAGTGACGGGAAACTTTCAGCTCCTCTGGAGGAAGTTTGTCATCCTGACTCAGCCTGAAAAACCCTTTGAGCAGCCTGCATGTACTTACAGAGTCCGACCACTGGATGTCAGTGTTGTTTTGTTCTTTCGTGTCCAGCGCAGGACGCACAGTCACCGCAGGCTGTGTGTTGGATTCACGGAGAACAGATTCTAAAAAATACACAGTTTACAGTGTTTGGAACAGTATTTAACTTTAAATACAATTAAAACTCGGATCAGGAGAAGCTCTTGAACAAAGGAGATCAAATGATGACACTGACTCCTGACTCATCACCACCTTTACAGTCCTCATGTCCTCTCACAGTGTCACAGAGTGAGTTTGCCATTGGGCAGATTTATTCTACTTCAAGAGCACAGAAGCGTTGAATGAAAGCACATCAAACACATGTCAGTATGTTCTGGAGTAGAAGCCAAATTTGGATGTTAGGAGTTTGAAAAACGTGAGCTGAGCAGACCTGCAGCTGCTCCTCACCTCTGACTGAAGCTAGCCTCGTTAGCTGCCGTTAGCACGACACACCTGACTCTCTGACTGAGCTGTTGGCAGTTAAGGTGCATCGTGGGTAATATAGGTGCAGAGTTTTGACCCTCGGGTCATTTTAAGGGCTCAGGACCATTAAAGGCTGTGGGCTGTGCCGTATATCTGCACCGTGACACATAGAACTACTGATTTATGTCACGTTAGAGCAAAACTGAATAGAACTGTCTGGTATTTTTGATGTGATCTGGAAGAGATCACAGTTTTAAACAAACTAACGCCGTCTGCCAGCGACAGCTCGCTCACACCGGACGGGTTCGGCCTCTTTCTCTAAACTTAAGTCAGACTCTCTGCGCTCCAGACGAGAGAATAATTCTGGAACTGGGAGACTTTTCGGGGGTCTGATGAGTTTTTGCTGCTTGATGTCTGCAGCCAAGAACGTCCTCCAGCCCAAGAGCTGGCAGCCACGTCAACAGCTGCTGGGTGAGATACCTGTGTGTGTGTGTGTGTGTGTGTGTGTGTGTGTGTGTGTGCGTGCGTGTGCGTGCGTGTGCGTGCGTGTGTGTGTGTGTGTGTGTGTGTGTGTGGAGAGCTCTCAGGTTTGCAGCCAGGGAGGAAAAGCAGCTTCATCTCTTCTTTCATCCTCTGCTTCCTTATCTCCTGTATTCCTTCCTCCACCTTCCTCGCCCCTTCTTTCCTCGTCTTCTTCTTCTCTCGTCCCTTCCTCCTCTTCGTTCTCCCCTTCACCTTCTTATTTCTCTGCCCTTTACTCTTTCATTCTTCCTTTTAGTCTTCTCTACTTCTTTCATTGTCTTCATCCCTTCTTCTCTTCATTTCTTCCTCTCATACAGTGAGTCGTCTACTTACTCTTCCTTCTCTCATCTGATTTTCCTCCCTTCTTTTCTTCCACCATCCTCTCAAACTCTTGTTCTATCTTTTCCTTCTCTTTTCCATCCTCCTCTCCATCTTCTGTATCCTCTCACTTCCTCTTTCACTCTTATCTCTCCTCTCATCTCTCCATTTATTTTCCCCCTTTTCTCACTTCTTCTTCTTCCACCCTTAACTTCTCTTTCCTCACTTCTTTCATGTCTCCTTGTTTCTCCTTCTTTCACCAACTCTCCTCTTTTCCTCCTTCTCTTCCTCTGACATCTCATTTCTTCCTCTAGCTCCTCTCCACCTCCTTTTTGTACATCCTCATCCCTTCCTCTCCTTTCTTTTCTTCTTCTCCTCTCATCTCCCCTGATCTTTGCAGTCTTCTCCTCTCTCAACACCCTTTCTCCTCTTTCCTCCTTCTTCTTTGCACTGTCTTTTGTCCTCTCTCCTCCTCTGTCCTCTCCTCTCTTTCTAAAATCTGCATCTCGAACCTCATTTCTCACACATGTAAAGGAACGTGTGAAACTTGGATCTGCTCATTGTCAAACTGAAAACTGCTGTAGATCAACTTCCACTGAAGTTCAAGTATTTGAAGATTTCTCAGGAAAGTCAACCAATAACAGCAATGCTTAGTGTCAGGAAGCAGTCAGTGAGGTGATACGTGATGTTAGGGTGATGAGAAAAATGCCAATTAATGAAAACTAAACAGAAGAGCCAAGTTTTATTCTCTGCATCTGTGATTTCGCAATAACTTCCTTGAGCTTTTAATTTCCTGGAAACTCTCCTGAAACTGTTGACTTTTGTAGCTTAACATTACGTTGTGGCATTTTTCCATGGGCCCAGTACAGCACCCTGTGGCCTCCCGAAACATGCTGAGTCATGATAACATGTCCCAAAGTCCTCTAATCTTCATTGTTTTTGTGCCAAAACCTAACAAACCTTAACATAAGAGTTGTCACATCAGATTCAGACCAGCCTAAACAAACCAGACGGTTTAGGCGTGAAAGCAGCTCACTGAACGTGTGAACCACCAACAAATTCTCAAGGCAAACAGCGGCTTTCACCTGCTGCGACGTTCGATGGAAAACTCACTGTGTCGTGCTAGTTTGGCTTGAAAGATCGCCGTTGCTTAAGACTCGACGTGATGTGAATGTAATGAATTCCACTGGAGGCTGATGTAAAGCTCTCAGAAGTCAGTATTTGGGTTCTTGGTTAACGTCTTTAAATTTACTGTATTGAGGAAGTGCTCGCCTACCTTGGACTGCGGAGTCTTTTGGATCAGCCTCTGACAGCAGGAACTGTTCGTTCTACCTGGAGTTGATCTATGGATCCAGGAAGTGTTTGTTCTCTGTGTATTAGATCAATGAAACCTGCTATCAGCAGCTGGATTCAGGACGTGCCCTCTTCTTGTGATCTATAGACTCATTTGAAAGTCACCTCTGACGCCAGGAAGTGTTTCTCTGCTTTAAACGGTCTCAGTTATTGACCATCTGAAGCAGGAAGTGCCCACTCTCCTTGATCTGTGGCAGTTCGTTTTGACCCTTGGCACCAGGAAGTGTCCTTTCTACTCATACTAGATCTATGGAGTCACTGCTAGTTATGACCTCAGACAGGAAGTTTCCTCTGCGTTGGATGGATGGAGCTATTCTTATTTCCTTCAGAAAGCAGGCCAAGTATTGTGTTGAGTTGGCTCCTTCTTCCTCTCTGATGGTAAATGAGTCTGCTGAAGCTTCGTCAGAACTGAGGCAGCTTTCATCATTTCAGATGTGAGTAACAGGCTTATTTAGATTTGGTACTTCTGCACATAACAAACGAGGATGCGGAGATTTGATGGGAAATCAGATACGTGTTTTTGAAGAACGATGAAGCTCCAATGTGAAAGTCGCCAAAATGACTGCAGACGAGACGAGTCCGCCATCTCCAGCTTGTTTGTCTGACATGTGGACGCGACTCTGTCTCCTTGAAATTCTGTTTATATACAACTAGTTTGCATTCACAATTATGTTGTGCTGACGAATGTAATCACTGCCCGGATTATGATCACAGTCAGCGTTTGTTTGAGTGAACGAAACGCTGCATTTAGGCACCGCGCTGGGGTCACAGGGAGGTGGTGGAGGTGGATGAAAGTGCAGGACTGTGACGCCAGAATCCAGATTTCACGTCTGTTTTTATGCAACAAACGCAGCCTGTAGACTCTTCTCTATTAAAACAGACCGTGATCTTTCCTCAGACCTTCACCAAGTGCTGCCAGTGCCTGAACACACCCAGAAAAAAGCTGAACGATGCTGTCGTCACTACGAGAGGATAGTGCACTGCACCATTGCCTTCTTTGGTGGAAAACATGAAATATGTTGTATAGTGTTCTAAATTTACATATATACTTGAATTATTAAAAAACCCAGACGTTCAACTGTGAAAACGAATGTTTGATTGTGAAAAAAAAAAAAAAGCAGCGCCACCTCAAACATGAGTCACAAACCAGAGTTTCTGGTTTCCAGAGTTTCTGGTTTGTGAGTTTTTTACCTGGAAAATTGGATGAAGTTGGACTAATTAAAGTCCCTCCAGTCATAACGTCTGGTGAATATAATTCCCGAGTTCAATGGAAAAGTATTACAGCTCTACAAACATAAATCTCACATTTATTTGCCTTGTCTGAGCCTGTTTTTTTTCTGTGTTTTCAAAAGGTATTTTTCAGTTTTAAGAGGAGAAACTGTGGCAAACGTCACTGTGCAAAGCTTTGAAACTACAGAACTACAGTTGTGTATATTTACTGCAACCAGTTCACCAAATAAAGTCCATTTCCAAGGATGTTTTTTCCTGGTTTAATTAAGAGTGCGGAGTTTGCTTCCCAGCCTTCTCCACAGAGGATTTCTCCCTCTACGGTTCTTTCACATTGATGCACATCTGCTATGACTGAGTGATTTTACTGTTTCTCGCATCCAAAGCAGCTACAACAAACGACTTCTGCTTTTGACTTAACATGAGTGAAACAGACAGATCTTTGGCTGTAGTTTAGAAAGCTTGTTAACAATTACGAGCAATACTTGAAAACTACATTAGTTCAGAGATGTTGGTGCAGCTCCTGAAGCTATCGGTGCAGGATCACGGCGTCGTTACAGTCTGGACGTTCATGCTGTAAAAGACTCTTATTTTTTAAACATCCCTGTTTCTGTGGAGAGGAAACCCCGAACAGACCGATCAGTCTGCAGCACGAAAGGCCGTCTGACACCTGACACGACCGAAGTGCAGGAGCTCGTCAGTCAGACGTGAATCCAATGACTCATTCTGAGACGCCGTGACGTCTGCAGTCTGACACTTAAACACACAATAGAAGGTGAAATCAACATTTTCCCATAAAGTGGGAAAAATGATTTTCTTTTCTTTTATTCACTTCAACACACGCTGAGCTCCCCAGTGGCCACTAGAAGAACTGCAGGCTGAGACACTTAAAGCATCAACAGCAGGATTTAAGAACGGTGATTTTCGTTGCTGTTGTGTCTTCTCGTCTCTAATCTTGGACTCATCTGGTCAAACTGCTGCTGCCTGGAAATGAATCCGACTCCTGCTGCGTGTTTATTCCTTCATGTATCAGATGATGTCAACAGCTGACCTTCTCTGTGTGCGAACAGGACTGTGTATGTACCAGTGTGTACAAGTGTGTGTGTATTTGTTTGTTTCCCGGCCGTGTGCCAACATTCCAGCCGGTCCAGGCGGCCACGCCAGGAGACAGGAAGTCAGGAACAAGGTGATGGTGATGTCATCATCCTGGGACAGAGAATGAGGACGTCGGTCCTGTGTGGCACAGTTTCGGCACACGTCCAGTCATTCTCCGCCCTGCAGGCGGCACCGACATGTGGCCAGCCGATAAACATAGAGAAAAATTCACTTCAAGAAAGAACAAACTACTGAGAACGTGAGCGTCAGCGTGAAAGAAACTCACGGCTCAACGCTGCTGACGTCAAAAACCATGTCAGAGTTCACGCTTTCATCCAGTTCAAGTCAACGTTTCTGTCAAACATGAGTTTTGCTTCAGTGGTGAAAGAAGAATTGAGATCCTTCACTGAAGCAAAAACAACAACATCAACAGTTTATAGTATAAGAAAAAGTCCTGCATTTAAAATTCTACTCAAGTATTATCAAAGTATCAAAAGTAAAAGTACTCATTCTGCTGAAAAACAGCCCTTTGACAGATTATCACATGTGACATTAGCAGATTGTTACTGCTGATGCTACTGAGCACAGCAGCTGGTGCAGCCGGTCGAGGTGCAGCTAGCTGACCCTCCAAAGAGTCACAAAGTAAATCTGAGGGGTCGTGAGATGGTTAAAGGGAGAAGAGGGAGGGAAAAAAACAGCTCTGCAACACATATTTGTTTTCATTTCTTTGGACTTCTCTCTAATCTTCGCTGTTTTGTGAAATATAGGAGAGGTTTGCTTCTTCGGGGCTCCAGCAGTTATTTAAATGAAACCATCTGAGGACATTTTTGAGGGGAAATGTCTCTTTGATGGAATCGCTAACAACTCGTAGACATCTGAAACATGACAAGGGGCCCCATCCAGAGACCGCTTCAAGCTAAAAAGGTTGGGAACCGCTGGTTTCATCTTTAACAATGGATTGTATCTCATGAGCTAATATGTGCTTTTGTGCACAGTTTTAATGTCAAATCACAAAATCAAAGTAACTCCATCTGTCAGACAAATGCAGTGGAATAAAAATGTAAAGTTGCCAATAAAAATGAAAGAAGTCGCAGCACAGTACAGTAGAAGTACCTCAGAGTCAGTAAATCTATGGAGTTCATCCTCCCTGCTGCAGACTCACTGTTTGATTTGAAAGCTGTTTCACATCTTTCTGCTGAAGGAGGAACGTTTCTCTGCGCTCACCTGAGATCTCAGACTAACACCTGGACAAACTAAATGATACTATGACATCACGAGCCTGGAGACCAATCGTGGCCCTGTATGCAGCATTAATTTTTTATGAGGGAGAAGGAGAATATGTGCTTTTCTATATGTGATCATGTGCTTTTTAGGCTGTTAATTGAACTTTTTGTGGACAAACATGTCTGGAGAGGGTCTGTCAGCGGGTTCTCATGCACGTCGTCCTGCAGCCGTGCAGCTGGAGTTCATGTCTGATTTCAGATTAAAGTGGTTTCCTAAGTTGTGTCAGTACACACCTTAAACACAACATTATTATTTCCATTCATTCATTCATTCATTCATTATAAAACTCACTCGTTCAGGTTGGCACAGCCTGTCGCTGTCTGTCAGAGACTCACAGTCTTCAGTCTGTCTGCCTCTCGGTCCACTTCCAGTTTTCTTTTGTTGTGAAGTAATTTGTCCTTATGAATGGAGACAGTGCTTTGTACAGTGCCTCTGTGTGTGTGTGTGTGTGTGTGTGTGTGTGTGTGTGCGTGCATGTGTGCGTGAGCATGTGTGTGTGATTTCCTCTCGGCCAGGTCACAGCAGGACTTAAGTCTGCTGGTCGACTGCTGGGCTGTGGGTGTGTGTCTGATCTGATGTGTGTGTGTGTTTTATGAGTGTTTTATGAAGTGTGTGTGTGTGTGTGTGTGTGTGTGTGTGTGTGTGTGTGTGTGTGGGAAGGCACTGGCAGCCCCACTCCCACACGCTTCCCTCCCACGCCCCCTCTCACAGTGCTCGTGAACACACACCTCACGCAGACACACACCCTTTCAGTTTGCTCTCTTGTCGTCTTTGCTCACTTTAAACGCTGTGTGTAACGCAGCTTCGGGCCGTTTGTAAAGTCACAGAAACAAACGCTGACCGCTGGTGAACGAGGCCTCTGGGTTCACGTCCGTCTCTGCTCTATATGACCGTCACACTGCTTCCTGCTGTGACACTGACGATCCTCATTGGACGTAAATCAAGTCCTGAAAAACGTCCTAATGTAGACGTCGCTCCGAGGAGATGAACTGAATATTAGCAGAAGGACTCTGTGGTGTCAGTATTGTCCTTCAAAGAGGGGAAACTGGAGATCACAAGTTAATTAATTTGTTTCCTCTGCGGTGTCAGCGGTGCCCTGCCAGCATGCATAGACGCCATCTTGACAGCTGATTTCAGCCGAACGTGTCAGATCAAAGAGTAGCCATCGGTCGCTGCATCAGACTGGAGTTTAGTGAAGGTGGAGCACAGGCAGGAGCTGCACTGCGTCTTCAGATCAGTCCTCGTCAGTGCAGTGCACATCAAACAGCAGTGACCCTGAAGGCTGGAGTCAGGTGTGATCAGATGGACCAGACGTGTGTGTGTGCGTGCGTGTCTGTCGCTCCTCTGGGATTAAAAACAGAAGAATAGCAGCAGCTCTGCACTGGTGTGAAACTGAGAAAGTCTTTGCTCCCTGCTTCTCCTTCCTGTCTCTGTGTCCCCTCACTTCCACCCACACTTCCCCTCAATAGGACTCATGGGAGTTTAAAATGTCTGCCCATCTGTCCGTCCGTCCGTCAGTCTGTCTCTGTTTTCTTACGTTCGGCTCGATCTCAGCTCAGATCGACACCTCGAGCTCAGTCTGTTTTTTACTCACATCACAGATTCACTCTGTGATCTGCAGCCGTCTGCACAAACACAAGGTTGATGACCAACAAAAGGCACCAGAAAAATGTATTTATCTCCATTTTGCATGCTAGGCGAACCTGCCCAGCATGATAAGATAAGATAAGATAAGATAAGATGATTGCACAGATGTAATGGATTCGAGCGAAGGTGAACATAAATAACAGATGCATGATGCTAATGGAAAAATCGATCAGGGGTCGAGGATCACTTCAGTGTTGCATGAACGTCGTCATCGTCAGCGTCTCGCTCATGTGACCTTTGCAGTCCAGACGTGGAGCTCAAGTAAACCTGAGGTGAGCGCACCTGAACAGTCCTTCATCGCTCACCTGTGTTCACAGATCTCAACTGAACCGACGACCGGAGCTTTAAAAACCAACCAAAACAGTGTGACCACGTTCTGTCAGCGGCTGTTTTCAAGCTCAGGAATGAAACTTTCACTCTCAAAACCAAACTTCATGAAACCGTTTCCTTTAACGCTGTTCACTTCTTCTGTGGTACAAAAAAAAGGTTGACATCCATCAGGTCAAAAGAGGTTTTAGAAGGTAAACGAGTCTCTGTCACTTTCCATCAACACAGTCATGAAGTAACGGGCTTTGTCCTTCTTTCAGCATGCCTGCCCTCATTATTCTGCGAGAGTGTGTGTGCGTGTGTGTGTGTGCGCGTGTGTGTGTGCGTGTGCGTGTGTGTGTGCGTGTGTGTGTGTGTGTGTGTGTGTGTGTGTGTTTGCATGCAAAGTTGGATATAGGTCAAACCAGGGTGTATGCATGGCTTTGTGTCTGTGTGTGTGTGATTTTGAGTGTTGAAAAGGCGCTCTAATCTTTATCCATGTAACAAGTGAAAACAATGAACACACACACACACACACACACACACACACACACACGCACACACAGACATGCACACACACGCACACACTCCACCCTCCTGCTGCTCTCAGCATCTCTCCACTGTGGCAGCAACACAATTCCCAGAAACTGCCCTCCATCCAGAGTGCGCACACACATACACACAAAGACACACACACACACACACACACACACACACACACACACACACACATGCTATAGATTCCTATCAGCTGTGTGTATAAGTGAGTGCAGCACGTTTTCCACGTGTGTCGATGTGTTTACATTGTGTATCACTAAGTGCAGCAGGACAATGGTGGGACGCAGTGAATGTGGCATGGCTCACACACACGTGCGTGCGCACACACACACACACACGCACACACACACACACACACACAGGGGGTGTATGTTTGTTTTCCTGTAAACCTGTGTTTCTGTTTTCCTCTGCGCACAGAACGCACCGTCAGCTGTTTTCTGACTGTTTGTTGGTGTGTGTTGATGAGACTTTATGTGAAATACATGTGTGTGTATGGGATACACACACATGTATGAGCATGTCCACACTAACACACACATCTTCTCTGGACTATAACCGTCTGTCCAGCCTCTGAAACTGGACGTATGTAAGATTACAGATCTCTTGTTGATCATGTGGTTTGTCTGCCAACATGGAGAGAAATGTTTTTTGTTTTTTTTGTTTTTTTTTAGAAAATCAGCAGCCTTTAGAAGATTTAAAGTGACAAACTGGAATTTAATTTCATCCTCTGTTTGTCCAGTTGGTCCAGAATTGGTCCAAAAGGTGAAAATGGGACTTACAATCAAAATTGCTCTTTGAGTCTTGCAGATTATTTGCTTGTTGGGTTCGGGGTAAACTCTATACACACATATCTGCACATGGAAGCGTTCTGTTTGTGGTCTGTGTGGGATTGACCAATCATGTTGGAGCAGGCTTCGGTTACGTGCAGGTAGACAGACTTTATGGAGAGCATAAGAGAGAACTGCAGTCTCAGAACCCATCAGCTGTCGTCTGATGGTCATTTAGCTTTTTATTAGCTTTTGTTTAATTCACACGCAGACATCTGTTTATAGAGATTAGCTAAATGTTGTCAGGAAGCTATTTCTGCTATTTGTCAAGTCGTTAATGGGGCTGTAAACAATGGCCGGCACACAGAAGAGCAAGCCTTGACCCAGATCTGCTCGCCATTATCGGCTGGCTGCTCTGGATGACCCGAAAACGTCCCTGCAGAGGCTAAATCGCCATCAGATGACAGCTGACGGGTTCTGAGTTCACCTTTTCTGGGACGAGCAAAGGCGACAAGACCACGAAGAAAATCCAAAGTCCTGTCAGGATTGAGTTCTGGGAGGTTTTCTATGGGCTTTGAATCTGATGCTGCCTGAGAGACAAAACCCAGGGCAGAAAGGCCTGAATCTCTCAGTGCCGCCTGTGTCGCTCCGACCAATCAGAGAAAGAAATCATCATTTTTATTTTATTATTCATTTTAGTGCCACACATCAACAACGCTAGAAAATATATCTAACATTTTACCACTTTGACAAACGTCATCTCAGAAACTCTCATTAAAGTTTTACGTTTTGTATCAGTGCGTCCTGATGTCACGCACACACACACACACACACACACACACACACACACACACACACACACACACGATGCTACGTAGCTTTAGCCTTTTTCCATCAACACACACAAACAACATCGCATGTGAGCAGCAGACACACACATCCAGGAAAAATACAGAATGTCACATGACCGTAAACACATGTATTGTTTATAACCCATGACCCACGCACACGCACACGCACACACACACACACACACACACACACACACACACACACACGCACATCCTTTACTTGTACACGTCACCTAACTTTGCATGATCATATATTCACACACACAGAATTGCATGCGAGTACTTAAATGACCACGCATACATGCCTCTCTCTCTCTCTCTCACGCACACACACACACACACACACACACACACACACACACACACACACACACTGATCCCCTCCCTCCGTCTTCAACATTTTCTGAATAGTTGCAGCGACCACAGAATACTTTCCCAACTTCTGTGGCCGACTAAACTGGAGGCTCCGAGTTTGTTCGCCATCACTCCTCCTCCTCCTCCTCCTCCTCCTCCTCCTCCTCCTCTTCGCCTCTCATCCCTTCTTATTTCCGTCCATCCGTCACTTACATACTGTATATATATATGTATGTAAGTATGTCGCTGTCTCTTCACGTCAGTCAGCTCCTTTCATCTTTTTCCTCTTTCTTTGTGTCTCTGCCAAACTGCTGGATTTTTCTCATGCCTTTGTTGTTTTTGCTCTTCAACATTCTCATCTTCCTCTCACTGTCCCTTCAGTGTGCCTCTCCTTTCAGGAATCTGTTTATGCTTAAAACTCCTGTATGATTCCCCTCAATTTAAAACAGCTAAAAAACGTTCTGCAGTTGTTCTGATCTTTGCAAATCACATAAATAATCTGGAAAGTGTATCAAGTGCTTGTTGTGGTTACTGTCCCATATTTCATGTTTTGATAAACACTGGAGTCCAGGTCGCAGTAGCCTTCATCAATAACAGTCATGAAGGACGGCAGCGTCCACTGGTAAAACCTTTCTGAAAGTCCAAATCCACATTTCTGCTGTTATTCTGCTAATTAATTCAAACCTACATCCTCATTTATCCAATGCATTTCTACACATTTCTATTGCGATTTAATTCTGCTAAACAAGGTGCATCGAGTTCTCGAATCACCCTCTGACTCTTTCTCTTTAAAGGTTCATTTTTGGCATTTCGTCTTGATTTGAAAGTGACAGTGAAGATGCTGACGGGGAGCAGAGAGTCACACAGACCTGCAGTCAAACCTGAATCTGGAATCAGGCAAACGAGCTTTAGCAACCGGCTGCTCTGTATCTACGTTACATGTGGAGGAGTTTTATCGTATTTGACCTGTGATCGAAGTGTTTCAGCTGCCTAACTCTAATCTTACCTCAACCATACTTTACTTGTCTTAACCACAGTCTTTGCTGAATCGTAACCACACTGAAGAGACCGTGTGCAGATATAAAACAAACAAGAAAACGTCATTAAACTTGATTCAGGGTTTGGGAGAATCATAATATCAGTGTTTTTGTTCGGTAATATGAACTGAAAGACTAAATGAATCTTTGATAGTGAAGACTTCACCGGCTATTCTCGCCAAAGATGTATCATCATTGATGTAGATGAAGAAGTTATTCAGGTGGTGCATTCATGTGCTGATGGGAAGCTCTGACATCTGAAGTCTGAAAGTCGGCTGTCCAACAATTTTTCATTCACAAGCAATTGTGGAAAAAATCAAACCAAGAGAAACAAAAAGCAAACATTTCTTACATAACGGAGCTTCCTGCCAACATTTGAAGGCACCATCAGAAAACGCTGTAACTCTGACAAAATGTAAAAAAAATAAATGCTGACTGTGATGAATTAGCTGTCTGCAGCAAGTTTCAAGTCTCTACAAATTGATTTTTATAGAAATGAACTGAAACCACAGGCTGCCTGGAAGGGAGGAAATCAAAATAAAAACTTACAGTACGGTTTGGAAAATGGTCGGCAGTAATTCAAAGTACACATAATTTGTATTAAATTAGGTAAAGCATGCAATGATACCACTATAATCCTTGAAGGTCCTTTAAGGCGACCTACCACACTCTGGAAACTATGGGATATACTTCACTGACTGTCTTAATCCACCAAACATAACTGAACAATTAAATAAAAAACAAAAGGAATCTGCCAAGAAAAACCTGATCCAGTGCATTCCTCCCGTCTCTCTGCAGCGATGGGAGGCTCTGCTGAATTACAGCGTTTTAAAACCACACTGCTGAGGATTCAGTAATGCAGAAGCTCTGCCCCTCACTGCTTCTCCTGCAAAATACTATCACACATCCCACTTCACCTCTAAATCATATCGAAGCGTCGGCCGCGCTCAAAACAACCGAGCTGCAGCCCAGAAGCAGGACAGACAGAGTTCAGCGGGTCTGCAGCCTCTCCAGTGCCCGGTGTGGCTGTAATGCTGATCACACACCTAAAACAAACTGTTGAACACGTTGAATTAGCTGCTATCTGCAGCTTTTGACCACATGTGGGACAAAAAATGTTGTTTGTCCAGAGGGTGACATTAGTCCACGCTGTAGTTCAGATGGGTTCATCTCTGAATTTGAGTGCTGGGCGGTCGTGTTTTTAATGTACCAACTGAACAGCTGTTAGCATGAGCTAATGAGCTAGCTGGTAACTAAGTGTGTGTGTGTGTGTGTGTTTGTGTGGCAGCTGCTAGAAGCTCCCGTTCTGTTATTTCCTTCAAGTCTGTCTCCTTTCTCCTCTTTATTCTGTATAGAATATTTGCAAAGCTTTCACTGAAGTTGAAACATAAAGTCACACTGATGCATGTTTGCATTAATTTGCTCCGTCCCGAGTGAATTCACATCCTCATAACATGCTCACAATTACGTATTGTACGTATTTGCATGCATATTAAAATAATACACATGCAAAGCTGCTGACTTTTGACTTCATCTTGTCAATATACCAACACATGAAAGACAAAAAGACACAATAACCACTGAGCAGTCTGTACTGATAAAATCTGGGTTATGGTACATATTGTCATGCTAACAGGCTACCTGCTAAACCAGCCCGCTAGCATGTTAAAGTAAGCTAATGTCACATAAGTATAATCACTGTTAGCATGTTTAGCATGAGAGCTAAGCTTTAGTGTTGTCTGCAGTTAACGTGAACGTTTTAATGTTAGTTTGTATGTTGTATGTAATGTTAATGTATGTTTGTGTATCTCAACAGATTTTGGATGAAGGATAATTGATTCTGACCCGACCCGGTGTTTTAAAGCCCTGAAACGTCTTCTGCTCTCAGACTCGATCGCAGCTGCTGACAGAACGTAGATGAAGACAGATACAACGGAACTGAGTGGAGTCTGAAATTAAAACGGTGGTTAAATAAAGTTAAAGCTAAAATGTTTTTCACTTAGCACCAGAAAACCAGATACCAGTGTCAAAATAATGCCAGCAATAGCACCTACAATTACATTTGCCCTTGGCCTGCTGGCCTCCTCTGCCATGCTTTAATCACAGATCGTCTGCGCTGATTTAAATTAGGATGTTTTTTGCCTCAGAAATGACTAGAATGAACATCATCATTATCCCATTTCACCTCTAAATCACTTTCTCTCCCCTTAACCGCACTCAAAACAGCTGCAGCCTCTGGAAAGTGGTAAAGCAGCACTTAGGATTTAAATTAGTGGCTTTAGTGAAGGAATGACTTGGTGTTGTTTTAACAAATGGCTGGGCCAACACTTTCGGGTGGGACGGAGGGTCGAGGACAGAAGTACTGATGCAGTTAGTGTACAAGACAGAAATGTGCTGTCCTGTTCTGGATTAACAGGAAATGACACGAGAGTCATCAATCAAGTGCAATCTGGAAAAGCGATCACAGGTTTCACGTTTGAAAGGCGAACATTGAGAAAGACGTGTTTTTCCACAGATTTAACACTTCATTTTATGTTCTGTGAAATCCTCGAGCTGTTTCAACGCTGTCAACAATTTGTCAAAATTTTTTCCAGCTGTGAGCAGCTCTTCCTTTTCTGTTACACTCCCGAGGCGGGACATCATCTATCAGCAACTGTCCTTTAAACCTGCCAAGAATTAGAAAACAGAATCAAACTGCAGCACAGCTCAAGTTTTTGTAGAAAAGGAATTACTAGAACGAACATCCTCATTATCCCACTTCACACCTAAATCACTTTCTCTTTCAAAACAACTGCAGCTGAGAACAGCGGCCTAGAAAATGGCCAGTATTTAGGTTTTAAATGAGCGGTTTGTTTTCACACACGGCTCAAAAACACTCGTCCGTCTGTAAACTCGTATTCGGGTAAAGACCGAGCGTCGCTGTTTATGCCGACCTGTTTCCAATAATGATGATGTAAAAGCAAAATGATAAACACACACTAAAAATCCTAAAATAAGCTTTCTCATTATGCCACTTTATGGCTAAATTACCGTCTGTCCACTCAGACCCTGGACCGAGGCTTCGGCCTGGAAAACAGACGGTGGTAAAAGCTGTGAAGCTGTTTGTTTCGGAGGAGAAAGAGCTCCATCACAAACTGATAACCAGTCATTCTCTGACTGCTGGGTGTACTTAGAGTACATAATGGACCTGGAGGTGAGACTGTTTTGTCAACTGCTGTTTCCAAAAATCAAGAATGAACTTTTAACCTCAACTTTTACTCTAAATCAGCTCAGAAAGATTGAACGTCTGCAGTCCTCCGACATCTGATGAGGAGCGGATAATCTGACCGAACAGCCACGAAATGTCTTTTTAAACTTAATGTGTTTGGTTTCTGAGGAAACGGAGGCCTTTTTGTAAGTCAAATCTTTGGGTGTCATAATTTATTCTAAGATACTGATTTTAAAAAACATACACATTACATGGAATGAACTTTAAACTTTAAAGTTTTCCAGGCTGATGGACAAACAGTCCACAGGACGGTTTCTTCAGCTGAAAGAATGCACAAAACAGGAACTCACTATATTCACAGATTTCTGTCAGAAGATGTTACCACAGAAAGTCACTCTTACCCCGAGGTTCCACTGGGAACGTCTCCGTGATGATGTGTTCATGGCGCGTTTTTGTTCCGTCCTCCACGTGACTGCAAAACCAGCCCAACACATAGAGTTTTGCCTGGCAGATTTTGTTAACTTTGTTAGCTCAGATTTAGTAGATTTGGTCATATTTCTGTGATACGTGTGCCTCTGCCATCAGCTTCGTAGTTAAATGGTTTCTTTTAAGTCTGTTTTAATTGCATTGGTTGTTGATGTACGATCAGGAGTCTGCAAGGGGTGTTTTATTTTGAAAATTTACCAGATTCTCTACACTGTTCTGGTGTCAGACTTCCTGTCTGCGTCGTCCGTCAAATTTAGTCTTGGTACATATTCTCCGTGGAGCAGAGTGTAGATACGCTTCTGAACAGACGTGGAATTGTACGCATTGGCCAGAAAGGCAGCGATCAGCTTCCTTGGCTGCATCGCGGTCAAACAACGACTTACGCAACCCATGAAATTTAGGGGTTATCCAGACCAGCTATTGGAAATAACCCCCAACAGTCGATCAAGTACTGAACATGAAAGATGGAGAAGTTCATAAATTATGGAAAATTCTGCAAAAGCCAGGATGACGTCAAATGCCAATGGGTTTAAAATTCTTGCTTTTCCCAGTAACTGCGCACGGGAACTATGCCGGGCGGTGACGGTCAGGCAAAGATCGTTGTTACAGCAAGTAAACTATGGTTTGGGTATTTTAGGCGTAGGTCTGCAGGTCTGTTGCGTGATGCAAACTCCGATCTGCAGCATGTCGAGTGACTTATGTCAACCCCTCAGTTACCTGTAATTGGTGTGGTTGAACATAAATGAAACAAATCAAAAAAAAGAAAAAGGCAAAAATCAACTTTAGACAACAAAAACCAAACCGAAAGTGAGATTGCTGCTTAAGTCCCTTTCTCTGTTATTTCAAAACAGCTGCAGCCCAGAGCTCCATTTAACAAAATACACAGTGACTGATTACACGGTGTTTAGCTGGATTTTAAATTAGCGCCTATATGGGATGGAGGTGGTGTTGTTTTAGTGCTTAGCAGACAAAAGGCGTCCCATGGAGCAGGGTACTGTTTTTTTTAATCATCATAGATACTTGGCTCTGCTTTAATTAATGATAATGGTAAACCACAAATGACTAGAACAAACATTATAATTATGTCACTTCGCAGCTAAATCATTTTCTGTTCTCCCAACTACACTCAAAACAACTGCAGCCCAGAGCACTGGCATACTAACTGGATCGTGGTAGAGTAGATAGTGTTTAAGTTTTAAATTAGTGGCTTTGCTCTAGGACTGAGGTTGGGTTTGTGTTTGAGCACTTTGCAGGACTCGGGCTGCAGAGTCTGTAAACCTGTTGTTGCTCCACAGCTGGTGGGGCGATAAAAGGCACCACTTCGACTCTCAGCAAGATGAAGACCCTGCTGGTCAGCTTCCCAGTCTCCCAGTACTCTGAAGCTTTTAAATTCGCGGTGCAAGTTTCTAATAGTGAAGGTTCACAGTCCATCAGTTGGCTTCAGGTTCTGCATTAACTGGAGAACATCCAGTTCAGTGAGCTTTTGGGTTTCTGCTTTTGCAGATGATGTTCTGTTGTCTTCAATGCATTGTGACCTGATGTGTAGCTCGGTGTGATCAACATCTACATCTAGAGAGTCAGCACCACCAAGTCTGAGACCATGGTCCTTTAGAGATCGATGGATTACCCTGAGATCAGCTGAGATCAGCTGAGTTGGCAGAGATAAGCTCACTGTGTGCAGCTGATCTACATCCAAAATGAGTTTCCTTCACAGGACCTCAGGGCTCACCTTCAGCGGGATGAGGAGGACCTCCAGAAGGAGCTCGGGGTCATTCTGGGTTCTAAACCTCCATCAAGCAAAAGTTCAGGTTTACTGTCAAAGAATCTAGATGTCAGATCAGCTAAGTGGCTTCTATATCGTAAACATCCACAGATTGCCATTATTATTACTTCAACATCCCTAAAAGCAGCAGCTCAGTTCTGAATCTATAGAATCTGTAAAGAAAGTGATGATCCAGGCTTAATGTGTCATCGTCTTCATCATCTCTTGAGATCTCGGAGGAGGAGGAGAAATGCCGCTCAGTGTCTCTTGTCCTTTGCTGACACACTATCTCACAGACTCCAATAATAACCCAGCATTGAACACTATACCCACTAATCTAAACCTAAACACTGTGCTGCCCTCCACTCGTCTGCCTGTGTTGTTCTCAGTGCGGTTAACTGGAGGCTGATTTAGCTTCGCTGCTGCCAACCTTTTCTCTGAGGCTCTGGAAATGAATTCTTCCAACAGAGGTCAGATGTTGGAGATTGAGAAAAGTGGAGTTTAACAGGTATAAAGTCTGAGTTAAACCGACTAGCTGTATCAAATGTGTGGTAGTTTGTCGTGATGACATGTACAAGTGAGAGTTTACGCTGTATGCAGATGTCAGCACGCAATAAACAAGAATTAAAAGATTCCATCCTCTGGGGAGCATTGTTCGATATTTTTTCATTCAAAATGTTGGATTTTTTTGATTTTTGTCCACATGTGGAAATCCAGGTCAACAAAACATTAAGAATTATCCTCTGGGAACCATGAAAAACAACAGCGAACGTCATGGCAATCTGGATTTATTATTATCTTATAATAGACAAAGAGTCGGACGAGCAGACTGACCAAACGACTGCAGCAGAATCAAAGAAATATGTCTGAAATAGCCTCAAAGCCCAGAAAAGTCAACTTTTAAAAGATTTAGTGACAACCACACGCTAATGTCTTCAACATGGTGATTGTGTATGGAAAGTTTTGTTTTCTCATGATCACACAAACTTTATTTTATGGTCTCGTCAAAATAAACTTATTGTCTTGAGATCACAAGGACAGTTTCTTTTTTGTCATTATTTTATCTTGTTGCATCAAACATAAGACGCTGCCAAAAAAAAAAAAAAAGAGCTCCGAGACTAATTATTTTGTCAAGTCAACGTGACGTCACAGCGAACTCTCCCAAACTTTATTTTGTGATGACAGGAAAACAAAACCTCAGAAATAATTGAATGCATGTCTTCTGCGGTCTTTTGCATATGTGGGGATGACAGATCAGGCATTAATTTGTGAAGTGAGAACTCATCTTACGTTGGTGCAATTAAAGAAACTATAAAGACGCGAACTGAGAAAAGCCACGCAGGTCTGATCCCAGGTCAGATCTCGCTCCTTCCAGATCCTACATTTATTGTGTTTCTTCTTTTGTATTGGTTCTGTTTGGCATCAAGATCAAATTCCATACAGCTTACGGGCTCCGTCCCATTCCTTATCACCCTCGGGTCACCATCGGCCCCATCCCAATCCTTATCACCCCCCCTCTGAAGCAGGGCCAGTGTTTGAGTGTGTCTGAGGCTGATAGCATTGACTTCAGGAATCACTCCATCTCATTCAGCAGTTCCCACAGGCTCACCACAAAAGAAAAAAAACCCCACACTTTACACTCACCACAAAAGAAAAAAATAGACTTCACTTGCACACCACAAAAAAACCCTCTTTATCTCCCACCCAGCTCCTCTCGCTGTGCCAAACAATCCAAAGTCCCACTTGTTTCACCCCCTCCCTCCCTTCGTTTTTTTTCTCCTCTGCATTGTAGTCCTGCTCTCCGGCTTGTTCAGAAACACATGTTTGATGGGCAGAAGATATTCGGCCGCTGCCGGAAATGAACATGAGTCAGAAAAATGTGGGGAGTTTACAGAACGTTGTTGTTAGCGGCGTAAAAAGGAGAAAAGTGGGAAAAATAAGATAAGTGGAAATGTACAGCGCAGACTAAACAGACCCCGAGTCTGTTTGTGAAACAAAGAGCGAATACGTGAAATACTGCAAGACTCGCTGCTTCTGTTTGTACGCGTACGTGTCAAAGCTGTGTTGACCCGTTTCTGAACAGGACAGGTCCAAGTGTCAGGACTCAAGACTCGTCGTAGTTCAGTCAGGAGAGACAAGAGAAGTGAAGATAATTGGTTATGTTTATGTTTTATCAGCAAGTCTTTGGCGCTTCACCTCTGAAATGATGAAGCTGAAGACCTGCACAGACTGGGCGGTGATGGGGAGGTGGAGGGCGCGTATAACAGCAGCATGAAAGAACTAAGGCAGCGACATGATTGGCCAACAGTGAAGGTGCGTCGCTGCGCTTTTGGATAGGTGTGACCAGCTGATGAGAACAGCTGATATCTGGATGACAGCTGTTTGACCCGTCTCTCCTCCACATGAAGACTTTTTGACTCTTTACATCACCTGACTGTCAGGACGCCTCCTTCCTCCTCCCTTTCCCTGTGTTTCCTCCACCCCTCTGTGTCATGTCTCCTTGTGTTTCTCCTTGTTTGTGTGTATGTGTGTGTGTGTGTGTGTGTGTGTGTGTGTGTGTGTCTGGACTGGGCGTTTCCCTGACATCTCAGCTCACCTGCACCTGCTCCCAATCAGCCTCCACAGCTGCAGCCAATCCACCATCATCCACCACGGGATAAAAACCCAGACCTCCTCACCAGTCTTCCCCGGATCGTTGGCCTTACTAGCCTGCTAACCACTTTGCTAGCCCTCGTGCTCTTTATTGCCTCTGAGTTTGTCTTTTGTCTTTGTGCGCTCTGCCCAGCTCCCTCCACCACCTGAAGCACCTGCTGATTCACTTCACCTACCTGCCCACTCCTCACCTGGGTCACCCTGTCTCATCTACCTTTGAACACTACCCAGATTTTGTGACAATAAATTTTTTTTTCCAGGACGGCTGGCTGAATATGGTACAAAATCAGGTTGACAGATGGTTATTGGAGCTTTTAATAATAGCCATGAGCTTTATAACATTCCACTTATCAATCTGAGAGTTAACAAAGTGCTAAACTGCTTTGCTCAAATTTAAAGCAGCAGTTAATGAAGTGACAACTCCCACATTCCAAAAAATTGACTGAGTTTCAAACTGGCAGCCTCTCAGTTTTCCCCATATGCTTTAAAGCTGCAGCTGTTCCAAGTCCAACACATAGAGAGACAAAACCGTCCTCACAGCTCGCAAACAGAGAGCCGATGTCGCTGCGAGCGGAGTGATAAACGACAGCAGCGAACGCACATCGATCAGAGGAAGTCAGCTCGAATCCCACTGTGCACAAAGAGGAAAACATAAGTGAGAATAACTGAAGGATGAGCGGTGTCGCTGCGACAGGAAATACAAATCAACAAAAAAAACAAAAGTCAGCACAAGAAAACGAAATTAGCAAAAGAGCTCAGCTAACGTGCAAAGGTTGACGTGATTGTCTGTTTACTGGTCGGCTCCTGGTGCCAATGTGTTGCATTGTACTTGTGTGAATCAGTGAGCTGCTGGATCTTGCGAATGTTCTTTTGTAAATAAGCGTATAAACCGAGCAGCTGATGATGAATGAAGCTGCGGTGGTGATGAAAGACATTATTCTTGGTTGCGGAGCTGCAGGGCTCAAAGTTGAGTTCATCTGCAGCCTCGACTTGGTAAATGTTTATTAAAGTTCTGATTCTCAAGCCAATAACAAACAAAAGTCTGTTTCTGCTGCTGAAATTAAAAAAAATCTATATCCTGACCATGTAATTGTCATTAAACAGCAGCAGCTGAGCAGATGATTGACCGGATGTTTGTGCATTAAGTCGACAAATGACCTCGATTCCAAAAAGAAAAGTTGTTTGAGACATGTTACTGCATCAAATTCAGAATAAGCATATGTTTACAAAAATCAATGAAATTTTGAGATGACATTAAAAATATTGTCTTTATACTGTTTTCAGTTGAGTATATGTCACAGTAAATTTCTTCTACACAGCATCCTGACTCTTTTGTAGTCAGGGTTGTGTATTAGCTTGTTAGCTAGCTTCTCAATCTACATACAACCTAACGACAGCTGAAAATAGATAAAGTAATACATGCTATCACGTGTAAACTACCTCACATAAAATTCCACCTTTGTATTATATTGTGATCTTTTTATTCAATAAGAAGAGTATCTATCTTCATCAATTCTGCTGCACTTTGTTGCACAGGTTGGAGCTAACGTAGGCTATCTTTTGCTAACCTCATATTTGTCACTATTAACGCTTTGGTAAAACTCACAAATATCCTGTATGAGACAAAATCAATAACTAATAAAAAAGAAATTGGTGTTCTATGGTATATATATTATCTATATAATTAATTATTAGCTTTATTCAAAGCTAATTTCACCTGCGCTAATGAACAGTGTTCTGACTGTAGCGGCTAGCTAGCGACGCGTGCATGCAGTGTGCTTGTGTGTCAGCTCACACTCTGATGAATCTCAAAATGTGAGTTTTCCTCTGTTTTCCTTCTTTGCTCTTACACTTATGTATCTATACTTTTAGGAGCTATAATTATTTGTTGTCTACTGCTGATTTCCACTGCATTCCTGTAAATATCTTGTGCAATATTACCTTTTTTTTACTGTGCTTACATGTTATTTCTATTGTGTCATATATTTTCTACTGTGCAACAGTACAAAACATGTGTTTTATTGCTCATATCCTACCATGTGCGATTCAGAAAGTTTTCCATTGAGAAACTGAGCCATCCATTTATTTTTATATACCTTCTGTGTGTAATGTACATATATACAGTATTTAGTTGATATTTTATTTTGTATTCCTTTTTGTTGTCCTTTTGTTCGTTTTCTACGTCTCCTTCTTTATTCTTGGTATTACTGCTGTCTGTAACAACATAATTTCCCGGCGTGGGATCAATAAAGTTATATGTAATCTTAATTTATAGTCAGGATGCTGCATATTCAAAATATGGTTGTTACTTTAGAGAATAAGATTATTCTGCAGTCAGGATGCAGAGTGTGTCCTTAAAGCAGAGTCTTTATTCCATAAGAATCCAAATGTGAATATCTGGTCTGTAAATTAGAAAGGGGCTGTGCTGGTAGGTCAGTGGCATGTACCAGTCTGAAGGAATGTATCTGAGGGACGCCAAGAACATGCGGCTCACAACAATGCAGAGTGAGGTTTCAAAGAATTCCTCTGCAAACATCTCAGTCATAATTTTAAAGAGTCTGTGTGAAAATAGTTCAGAAATGCTGGGTGTGCAGACGGAGCAGCCGGTGAAATATGACTTCCATCCACTCTAAATGCGTTGATACTTAACTGCAGCCTAGACGGCATTCGTCAATTACCATCTCGATGTTAACCCAGTTTGATATAATGAGTAATGAAAGAGCAGCCTGTAATGCAGATGGAGCCTGTAATTTACAAGTGTAGTATGTAGGTATTTAGTTAACCTACAGTCAGTCAACACCAGAAGCAGATCGGAGCCACTTTTCAATGTTTTTCACTCAAAATATTTTTGTTTCTGTGCTGAGAAACTGCGGCTTTGTTGTTTGGGTAAGAACAGTCAAACGTACCTTGTTTCCATGACAGCAGGTTCCTCATTTTAGTTCACCTGTTGTACCTGATTCCACATCTTACCACACTAAATATACTGAGCTATCAGCATTTTAAGAATGCAATTAATCAATATTACAACCATTAATCATCACCAATTTTTAGAATAATTGTGTTTGATCTTATATTTACAAGAAGCAGAATTTATTTTCCATTATAACCTGATTTGGTGTAAAATAAACTGATTCTCAGTGATGAACTCACTGAGAATCAACAACCAGCTCTGCAGCTCTGTGCAGCTTCTCGTCTCTTATCTCATTGTTTTGGTCCAAACTGGATATAAAGTGTCCAGTTCAGACCCTCAGGCTCGCCATGTAAAACCATAAGCAGCTGTTTCCAGTAACCAGGCTCAGACGAGGATGCTAATGTCTGCTGGATGTGAGGCCACGCCAGCCTGATGCTCTGATGATCAGGGCTGTGTCTCTGTTTGTTCTGCCTCTTTCCACCAGTTTCTTATCCAGCCTGAGAGCAGCAAACAAAGACAGAAAAATCTAATTTCATAAGAGATTAGACAAAGGCACGGCATCATTTCAAATGGTCACTCCTGTTGTCCTTATAGACACACCAGATATTCAGAAATGAAGCCTTGGATCTTATAAGTCACGATATCTCCATTTCTGAACTGGAACAAAGAGGCTGATTTGACCATTTTTTCTTCTTGGCAATGTATAAAAAGCTCTGTATGATTTTTTTGTGAACAGTAACATGATACATGGACCAGTTTGGACGAGCAGAGACTCGTACTGGTACAGAGGCAGAGCATGTTCTGTGTGAGAGGGGGTCAGCAGCAAAACCTATTATTAAAGCAGACCCTCGTAAGAGTACGCTGCACTGACAGTGTTTTCAGAGCTTTTCTTGCCATCAGACAGCATCTTCCTTTGGTACAATGTTTTCTCAAGCGTAGAACTTCCGTATTCCTACGAATAAGTGCAACTGTGCCTCACACTGTATTACACTGCAGACCAGCTGTTCGGGACAGACTTTCATCAGTTTGTAGCCACATCAAGTAGCCACATCTGTGTATGGCCAACATCAGTAAACGGAGCTCTACATGGTGACCAGGACACTAACGGGCCGGAAAGCACGAGCAGGTGGGGGTGGATAAAATACATTTTGCTGCTGACCCCTTGCACAGCAGTGCATTGCTCTG
Organism: Chaetodon auriga; assembly: GCF_051107435.1. NCBI lineage: Eukaryota > Metazoa > Chordata > Actinopteri > Chaetodontiformes > Chaetodontidae > Chaetodon > Chaetodon auriga. The sequence continues at coordinate 2,661,102 of NC_135083.1, forward strand.
CCTCCCTGCCGGTACCTCAGTCAACCCCACTTGAACAAATCCAAACTATCCCTTTAAGATGGTTGAGTTGGTCTCTCACCATCACAGGCTACGAGCTCCTTTGGTTTGGTTCTCATTCATGATACAACACGTACCGCTGAAATCACAATTAAGTTAGAGACGCAGCTTTTGCCTCTGTTAAAAATAAAATATTGGTTAAAATATTTTGCACCAGATGTGGTCATATGTGGTCGCCACTTGTCAGCACGGATGAGCCTCGGCTGTGACAAAATTATTTGAACCCAGAAACTCGTCCCCACACAGTCCTGAGACGAAATCCCTGAGGAGCCCCCGGTTTGTCACAGCCGCCTCAAGGGAGGACATGAAAGAGACCACATGTGATTTGTAATTTCAAACATTTACTCAAAGTCAGACAGAGACTACTATAATCTGTAAATATTTGGTTGTAAAAGTCTGGATGCATTCTTAAAGTGCCGGCACGCCTCAGCTGAAGTTCTTCCCGGATCATCGAACAGCGTCCGAAATGTGGGCGCTGCATCCGAAATGTTTTCTAGTTTAAAATATGGACAATCTGAGAAGTTTGGCCTCTTCTCAGAGCGGTTTGGCAGGTGTCAGCTGGTCTCACCAAATAGTGTATTAATAACAGGCTGTGGTGAGTCATTTGGCATGTAATCACATCCAAATTCATTAATTTATTTTGCTTTTCGCCGTCATTTAACACTGTCCTCCCCGAGCTTCACGTGTCATTTTAGTCGGGTGACGCAGTATAAAGAGCAAGAACGTCAGCATGTGGAGGAAGGAGGATGGATGGATCAAACACACGTGTTTGTGTCCTGTGTGAAACCCAAAGTCAACGCTGACTTAACTTAAGTCCGTGAGTTAACTTATGTATGTACACACGGTGACTTATTGTAACCCAGATTTATCCCAGATCTCCTCTTAAAACTAAGTGGATCTGTTGCCTGAACCTCACCAAATGTGACAATTTCACAGCTTTAAATATGTGTTTGTTATTGTTACCTTTTCCTGCACGTCCAAAACTCATAGAACGGCGTTAAATAACACGAGACGCTTCAAATGTGTGACATGACACATGAAATGTTCTTAGAGGTGGCGTTTTGTACGTTTGGGTTTTTATGTGCCGTCCCATGAGATCTCTTGTGGGACTTCAAGCTGCCTTTAATCATTCCTCACACAAATATCACGGCCTCTTTTTGGAAAGAGGTATAAACACTTTTGCCCTTACATGTGGTCGGATGACAAAGCGTATGAGCCACTTGTGATCAAAGACAGCGGAATCCATCCACTGCCGTGTGTCCTCAGGTGCCCCTTTGGCGTGAATGGCCGTCCGTGTGCGTGCACGCTGGTATAGATGACGGCTGGACCATCAAACATGGTCCTTTTGTCTTCTCTGCAGGTCACCAAGACTCTGATTGCACACATTCATTGGACGGTTCGCCACCCTCACCGCACTAAAACCACCGGAATACTGCTGTGTGATAACTTTGGCGTCCTCGGTGGTTATTAAGGAAAGAAGAGTGTTAATTATTTCCTCACCCAGTCAGATTTTCCCAGACAGCCTGGGATGTGAGTCTTTAACCTTTAACCTGTGATTAGGCCGAGTGGCACAGCTCGACAGGGGCTGACAGAGCTTCAGCTGCTGCGGCTCGTGCGGTTGCTAAAGTAAAACTACTCTTGAAAAGCTGTTCTAATGTATAACTAAACCTCTCAGCAGACGTGTGTAATTTGTAGCTGTTGGTGAGTTTACACTTACTGTCTGTATGTCTCCAAACTCCTAATCATACGTGTGTACAGTAAATGTCTCAACTTCCATTGATTGAAGACTACCAGCCGGCACCATGACTAACACACAAGTATGTTAATCCATAATATTTAATTTTATTTCAAACCATGCAGTCTAGTATATGTTGAAAATGTCAGCAACATTTACTATTTATAACCCCATCATTTGATTTATTGTGTTTCCTGTTGCCAACACATATTTGGCACCACATACACTTGTAATCAGGAGGAATGGCGTGCTCCTGCTTTTGGTGGTGAAATATGCAAAAATGCTTTAAGTGTTAATTTCCCTATAGAGAGTAATGGGAAAGGGATGCAAGCGAGCTGGAGCATTCCTCTGAAGTCTTAAAACTTTGTCATACATGAAATTTGATGTATTTAAGCTTTCAACACATCACCTCCTTTGACTTTATTGGCTGGTTTATCTTTTTGTGTGGTTTCGCCGTCGTTGTCCTTCAGGCTGAGAGGATTATCACTACACGTCTTCATTCAGGAAGTCACTACTGATGGATGTATACCAGGAAACTTTCCTGGAAAAAAAACAGTGAATACTGTCAGGTGTCAGGGATAAAATAACGTTGAAAGGATATTTTATGCCCAACACATCCTCATACCTAAATAAATGTCGCTAACATTGTTAGCATGTGTAGGTTTAGGCACCGAAATCAGATGGTTAGATTTGGAAAAGATCATGATTTGGGTTAAAAATGTTACGGCGCGTACGTAATTTCACTGACTTTCGCTTTCACGTGCGACACAAACAGCAGTCTGCTGCGTGTGTTTGATCCTTTCTCGCTCTTTATACCACGTCACCTGACTTCCTCCCTTCCTCCCGTCATACTTACTACAGCCACCAGAGGTCGCTGTGTGAGATTAAACGTAAATGTGGGTCGAAATAACATACTGTGCTTGTTTTTCTGGCAAAAAATTACTTTTCATGGATTTTGTCAGTTTCATGTTGTTTGAAATTTCGGCAAATCTGCACCATGAAAAGAAGTATTTATTTGCACTGTAGCCTCGAATGTAGACACGAATCAATTACTCAATTACTTTAGAAACTGAAGAAAAAGTCCAATTTTTTTTTCCAATTTGAATTTGACGAGCAAACGTTTGTGGTTTGCAAACTAATATTGCTTTAAAGAGTAAGTTTCAACATTATTTATATGACATCCGTCTGCTGTAATTTGATTTATGACTAACAAGAAGCAGTGTTATTCTTTTTTATAAACCAAAAGGCACCAACTGGGTGATCATATTCTCTGAGGAATCACAGATTAGTTTTTACGGCTTTTTTCAGACTTTATGGGAGATAGAAGTTTAAAATTCAACAGTTTCGTCTCTCAATACACAATTTTTATTTCAAATCGAACAGTTTTGTCTCCTTTCATGCAAAAATCTGAACAAACTCTGAGAGCAAAGAGGACCAGCGCCAACATCTGAACCAGGACTTTCTATAAGGTCACAACTCTAAACGCTGACTCACTGATCTAAAAATGACTCATGTGATCCTGATCATGATGTCACATGACCCAGAAGGTCACGTTCCCATAATGCATCTCTGCTTTATCTCCCGACTCTTTCCGCCACATTCCCGTATATCCGTGTGAGGATGTTAATTCTGAGAAGAAGTGTGGGGGTTTCCTCGTTTTCTGAGGCTTGAATATGAAGCAGACGCACATGAACTGCTTTAAAAGAGAGACAAGAGAGGAATGAAATGTAAAGAAGAGATTGAAGCTCTGAAAACACGAACCGACGACATGAAAACAAAAGATTTGAATATCTCTGTCAGGGACGCAGTGCTGTGAGAGTGCTAGCGTGAGAGTCAGTGCAGTAAAGACAGAAAATGACAGGGTCGAGGAGAGAAGGAGAGGACAAGAGGACATAAGAGGTGAGAGACAAAAACAAGTGTTCGACTGGAGAACAGAGGCGTTGTGTTCAGTGGGAAAGGTCGTATATTGTCCTGCGGTGCTGCGATGCATTAATTACAGGATAAGAAATGATAAGCTCTGCTGCGGGGCTATGAATAGACGAGCAGAGAGACAGACAGATAGCTGACAGTGCAACCGGATGCTGACTGTCTCTGGGTTTCTCAGTTTGAGACGCAGTCAGACGGCGAGCTGGGGAGCAGGTATTTTCTCAGACTGCAGCCGCTACTCAAATAACTGCCAGATCTCAAAGAGTATGAGGAGGAAAGGGTGAGAAACTAATTCACCTCTTTCATTATTCCCCTCCTGACAGCAAGGCAACAACATGTAAAACTGATTTATACAAACAAATAATAAAGGAAACAAAAGTGAGAGTCTACAGACATGCAGCTCTGTGACACGTCTCAGGAGCAGCGGTGCTATGAGCTAAACGCTAATGTCAGTATGTTAACATGCTAATAATGACAATGCTAACCTGATATAATGGTCACCATGTTCACCCTCATACTTTAACATGTTAGAATGCTAGCATGTGCTAATTAGCACTGAGCTCAAAGTTCAAAGGAGGTTGATGGGAACGTCTTTCGCCTAATTTTGACCGGATGATGAGCTTTTGGTGCAGCCTGCATTCTACTTTTAATCTGAAACTACATTTCTACAACAAAAGGAAGAGCTAAGGACCCACCAAATCTATCCTGATGGGAACATGAATGTCTGATCCACATATTTTGGTAATCCAGCCAACTGTTGTCGAGACATTTCACTTAAAAACCATGAATGTGAACATTCACGAGTGGTGGGCTTTCATGGCCATCCAGTGACCCTTCGTGTCCTGTATGAAAACATGTGCTCGCTGTAGATTTCTCCACTCTGTATTAGAAGAATGATATCCACACTGTATGTCACCATGGGAGCTAAATTTCTAAATTTATGCATTTAAATATTCTTTTCAAACATAAATCTGACAGAGACGAACAACAAACGCCTAAATAAGCACAATAGAGAGAGTAAAACCTTCCCAGACTGGAATCAGCAGCAGTAAGTTTTCTTATTGCGTCTCCAAAAGGGGAAAAATTAAGTTGTTTATCGGCCTGAAGAGCAGTTTGGAAAAACAGCCTCATTTTCACACTTTCGCTCATATTTATGAAATTATTCAATCAGAGTTTGGAGTGGCTTTCATGGACTCCAGGACCCTGAAAAAATGCTTCTTCTCCATCACACCCCTGTATTAATACATCATAAAACATCACACATAAACACATAAATGACCATCCAGACAGCTAACACAAGCAAAATTCAGAAAAACAAGCCTATTTTCCCATTGGGCAGCATCTTTTGAATTGCAAAGTGGGTTTTGAATGAGTTTCATGGGGTCGTGAAACTCCTCTCGGAGCCCTCTCAGTATGCCAAAGACTCGAACAGAAAAAGCACAATTACCAAAAAAAGAGAAGAAGAAGGTTTATTCATGCAGCGTCAGCAGGGTGCAACACTGACAACTGGAAAAAAAAAAACAAAAAAAACAATCAGAGCTCAAAAATAAACTTTGTGCGTGTTGTAGGTCCTCCACTGTCACTAACACGAGCCGAACACTGACTCTGTCCTTTCCAGGGTTTCTACAGCCTACACCTTAATTAGGAGCAGCTGTACTTTGTCTTTTTTGCTAATTAGCAAACATTAGCATGCAAACACGCTAAACATGCTCCAAACATGGGTCAGTCTGGACGTCCAGATTGACACACAGGAGGCCTCACTGGTGCTGTCTGTACCTACAGTCTATTCTGACACGTTCGTTTGGAACTGCAAATAGAAGAACATCGTAGGTGTGCGGTTCCAAACCTATCAGCCAATCACAACGCAGAGTTTTCAGTGGCCATGATCAGGTACGTACTATACTAGTTTTTTTTTCTTGCTCCTGAGGGCTAATGAAGGCTTGTTACCAACCATTTCTAAAGGTCAAAGGTCATGCAATTTATGAGTGTTGTATGTGTTTGCATCTGTATGTTGTTTCTGTTGTGTGTTTGTGCATTATGCAACTCTGTGTGTGTGTGTGTGTGTGTGTGTGTGTGTGTCAGTGGGTGATAGAGGTGGGGGATTCCCGCAACGACCCATGTTAACGGTGTGTGTGTGTGCGCGTCTCCCATCCATCATCACACACACTTCCCTCCTTCAGCGCATTCGAAAATAGAACGGTGTGTGAACATGACCTCTCCCACACATAAACACACACACGCGCGCACGCACACACACACACACACACACACACACACACACACACACACACACACACATTGGTAAACACACCCTTTATGATGCCATTGTGTCTTGGTTTCTTGTCCAGAATGTGGGTGCGTGTTTGTTTGTGTGTGAGTGTGTGCGTGTGTGTGTGTGTCGGCGGGGGGGGGGTTATCAGAAGTTGTGAGTAAAATGTCCCCCTGGCCATGTCCTCCCTCCTTCTTTCTCTCTCTGTCTCTCTTTTCTTTCTCGCCACAAAGTCTGGAGTCTCTGCCAAATTTCCGTTGTGGTAAAGGTGTGGTGCCACGACACTGTCTCTCTCTCACACACACACACACACACACTCACACACACACCCACACACACACACACACACACAAATTCCTCCTTGTTTGGTTATAGAAACATCCACACCGTGAACAGGACATTAAGTGATAATGAAATCCACGGTGTCCTGGTAAAGGACATGAGAGAGGAGGTGAAGGTGAAGAATGTTGGATGCCAGGCGATGCGGTGCTTCCTCTGCTGAGTCCATTACTTCCTCTTCCTCTAATTTTGCCGATGCTGGTCAGAATTTGAAGGGAAGTGTCTCAATAACTATCGGATGGGTCGCCATATTTTCTTCCAGACGTTCGTGGTCCTCAGAGGACGAGACCTGACACCGGTCGAAATATCCACATGACAGGATGTTTGCTCTGCTAAATATTAATATGTCAAATTGAAATCTCAGTGTTTATATGTCCGATGCTTTAGGTTGATAGATTAGAAGATCGATACCGATACTGTGTGTGTGTGTGTGTGTGTGTGTGTGTGTGTGTGTGTGTGTCAGTGCAGAGCTGGATCTGGAAGGTGTTAGCATGAAGACCAGCAGCAGGGGAAAACAGGTAGCCTGGTTCTATCCAAAGTTAAAAAATACACCAAACTGCTCCTCTAAAGCTCACAAAATCAAAGATATCTAATTTATTTCATACAGAAACAGACATCAGAACATCCACACGGGGCAGATGGGGAGTACAGGTGCTGGTTTTGGTCTCTGAACAGCCACAATGGTACAATCCGTTCTATTTTTCAGCAGGTGTAATCCACCCTTTACCGTGGTATTCAGATTTATTTATTCCATTCACTGTTCCACAGACTTATCTTTAGATTCAGTTGCAGTTTTCTATGTTTTAATATCTGTTTTGATTAAGCTTTTATTGTCCTTTACACACACATTGTCCATCCTGTTTAAATAAATGTTGAATGAATAACAAGCTGTGAATTAAAATTAAAATGTAGAACACAATTAAGGACCCATTTAAAATTCTACACTTGCACTAATTTCGTAGTATTTTCCTATGATGCACACAATCAGATAACATAATAAGTGCTAATAGATTAAAGGCATAAAGATTCACATCAGCCCAAAGAGAAACTAAACTTTAGACTCAGCTGTGTTTCCGCTCAAGTAGCTTAAATATGTGTTCAAGGCATAGAAATATACACACTTACTGCACTTACTGTACATACACACTATAAACAATGACATAAAGACATAAAGATACACACACACACACACGCACACACACACGCACACGCACACACATGCAGGGAGCCTGGGACAGCAGTGGTAAGTGGGAGTAGTTCCTGGTTGGTCTAGCAGGAGGCTCTGAGACGCCGCAGCAGTCTCCCCTGGAGCTGGGTGTGGGGAGGAAAGTGTGTGTGTGTGTGTGTGTGTGTGTGTGTGTGTGTGTGTGTGTGTGTGTGTGTGCGCAGGGGGTCATTATATTGTGGTGGAGGGAGGGGGTAGGGGGGCATGTCCTTGGCGGACAGACAAACACACCACATACAATATTCATCTTAAGAGCTCGTTTAGTTGAGGGATGAGTTTGAAAATAATGTCTGACTTTAAAACAACAGTTTGGACTTTTAAATTCACTCAGCAGACGGACGCTGCGTTCAAGGCTCAGTTTTTGTATCTGTGTTATTTGCTGAGGCTGAAAAACTTAAAACTGCACTAGGATATAAAAGACACACTCATAAAGTCTTACAACAATACGTTTAATCCAACGAGCTGCCAAAAAGCCACAAACTTCCATCATGTCCACATTTGTTTATAGCGCATCTTAATTTCCCCACATCTCAAAGTAGCTCATGAATGCATCACCGTTCTGTGGCTGGCTGGCATGATCCCACATTCTCTGACCAGCACATGAAAGCAACACATGCCAACATGTTGACTCTTTTTTCTGTGATAGTTTTCAGGTCAGGTGGAGGCGTCTGTGCCTCAGCTCATCCCAGACAGACACGATCTGTCCATGTCCGTCCACGTCTCTCCATCACACACTCATCTGTGACAGCATGCGATGCAGTTTGTTAACTGATGCACGAAAAATGTGCGTGTTCAACATTTTAGTGTTGAAAAGTTTTTCTTTTCTTTTTTTCCCCCTTTTTGTCCAATGATCAATCCAAAAATCAAAGGTATTCTGTTGACATTGATGCGGAACATTTGGGTGACTGAAGCCAGATAATGATTAATGATTATTGATATAAATCAGCCAATCGCTTCATCACTTCAGGCAACTACGTGCTCATATTTCACGTTGTCAGTCACAGTGCATTTTTAGTGCACTTCAGCATCTTGGACATGCCACTGGCTGCTGCTGCATCAGCCAAACCCGGAACTTTACTGGTGGGGTACAGAATGCATGAAGCCCCGTCAGCACCACCACCCACCTCCCATCCAGACCCTGACTGCCCCCCCGCTCTCCCTCGGTGAGTTGTTGTTAAGCTCAGCCACTAATCGCTTTGGTTGGGACTGTGGTCGACTGTGTTACCGCTGCCCTGCCCTCAAATACACACATACACGCACACACACACACACACACACACACATATAGAAACACGTACTATATATGTATATATTCATGTTTTGTCTCTCATTTGTGTGCAAACGAAATTACATATGTGTCATCTTGGTCTCGTGGTAATGTGCGTGCTTGCTTCATGCATGTGAGTTAGATTATGTTTCTATGCATTTATGGATGTATGTGCGTGTGTGTGAATGTGTGTCCTAAAGTTTGCATGCGTGTATGCCTTGAATGTGTGTATTGGTGTGTGTGTGAGAAGCTCCATTCTCAGTTGGGCAGAAACAATGGAACCTCTCTGATTACATCTCCCTGTACAGGCGGACAGGGTGTGTGTGTGTGTGTGTGTGTGTGTGTGTGTGTGTGTGTGTGTGTGTGAAGCTTCAGGGGGGGAGGAAAGGGTGGCGGTCGCGGAGAAGGAAAGAGGGGGAGGCAACGCTTGGACCTGCCCCCCCTCCTTTGCTCTGTCTCCCACACACACTCGTCCCTTCCCCTCGCGCCCGCCTGGCGTCTCATTGGTTAAATCCCCAGCTATATATTTATGTGATTGGTCAGGGCGGGGTATATATACACTGCGTGGGTCGGTTAAATCTGGCCACAAGTTTCAAAACTTTCAAACAGGGCAGACAGGCAGAGAGACAGTGAGTCGGACGACCTGAGTGACAGAGGGGAGTCGAGCTTCGGACAAACCGCTGCACCACACACTCCAAACAAGAACTGTTGTCTTTTGAGAAAAAAAAACGAGTGAAGAAAAGAAAGAGGCAGAGTCATTGTGGATCATTTTCAGGGGGAATATCCTGCACCACAACTTGTTTGTTTTCTCTTTCTTTCTCATCTTCCCCCTCCTCTCAGATCTCGATGCTTTGCTTTGGGATTTGTGCTCCAAATCCATCAGATTCCTCTCTTGATCTTTGTCTTTGTCATCTGAAACATTTTGAGTTACAAATTTTTTCCAGAACTTTGCAACCCAACAGACTGAGACAGACGTTTGCAGGATTTCACTTGGACTAAAAGTTGAAACCGAGCCCGGTTCTGGAATGAATTTAACCGAGCCCAGCTTGTCCAGAGAGACTCTCCTGCATGCCAGCCGGGTGTCTCTCGGGGGACCTTGGGCGTCCAGGACTCCCAGCCCTGCTTCTGATTCTGAAATGGGCTTCGAGCAGAACCTTTCCGGGGATTGCAGTTCTCCTGATGGCCTTGGAACCAGGAACATGAGAAGAACAGAAGCGAGGATTTCTCTCACACCCAGTTCAGGGGGACAGAGTCCGGACCTGACCCCGGCAGGAGGCGTGTCGGCAGGCACGGTCGACGGGAAGGCCGTGGGGGGAGAGCAGAGGATCCGCAGGCCCATGAACGCCTTCATGGTCTGGGCTAAAGATGAGAGGAAGCGACTGGCCCTGCAGAACCCAGACCTGCACAACGCTGTGCTCAGCAAGATGCTCGGTAAGACGGGGAGCAAAAAGCCTCATCAGGGCGAGTAAAGGGGCAGCGGGGCAGCTTTCTAAAAACGTATCAGTACAGGAGATTCTGAGAATCACCACACAGAGGTCAATTCATTCCTTTACATTTATTGTAACTTTGTTGAAGTGTCCCACATCAGGACCCAGTTTCCCCAAAGCCTCCTGAGTCTGAGGCCTGCGATCATCTTAGTCTGAAGATGGTTTTAGGAACCGGGGCCTTGACGGGTTTAGATTGTCTGAACCAACAGATCAAACAAAAGCTTCAGGAAGTGACTTACAGTTAATCTAACTGCAACTAAATATTTGAGCAGTTTTTCTTTGACGCGTGCGACAAACCCCACCCGTCTGAGTATTCTGTACTGCCAGTCATTAACTGAATTTCCCCGACTTGGGCTCAGTAAAATTTTACCTTATCTTAGTGCTAAAAGTACTCCTGAAAACCATAAAGATACTGACGTACAAATATACATATTCAAATATATACATATACACAATATGCATGTTACATTCTTCTTTTCATAAAACTGTCACAAATTATCCATCATTTGAATTATTTAAATACAGTTTTATCTCATAGCATTTATATGTACAATTTATTCTTTAGTAATTAAGCCCTTCTTTTGCCCTTTTATAAACATACAGTTGGTTTTAAACATTAACGACTCTCCCAGTGAAGCCGTAAACCCTCATTTGTCATAAATCATGATGCACAGTTTCAACCGTCAGATGTTTTGCTCATGATCTAAAACCACTCGCAGGGAGATTAATATAACGTGTCACGCTTAGATCTCCACATTAAAGTGGCGACATTAAAGGCAGCATCAAACACGCACTTGAAAGGAGTGAAAAGTTTCCTCAGCCATCACGTCCATAGAAACTTCTGCCGCAGCATAAGTCACGTCTCGGCTGTCCATCATGTGCTCATTATGTTCCAAACGCTGCAGTTTTGTCTGAATCCACTGTGACCGACATGAAGCCAAAGTGACCACAACCGCTGTTCTCCTCCAGTGAGGAAACTACAAACTTTTTACGACCACCTTTTAACTGCGCAGGGGGTGAGGATTTGATTGGAAATGTTTTTATTTATATATTTATTTTCATTTAATCCTTTATTTAAACAAGACGTCTCATTAAGCATCAGTTTAAGAGGGCTGGATTGGAATCAGCACTTAGAGTGAATTGTTGATTTTTGCCATAATTATGTAGGACTGATGCAAGCTCAGGCTTAATATAATGCATTGTTATTTAAGTGCCATCGACTGTGCTGTGATTTGATCAAATTCAAACAACAGGCCACATGTGTCAAAAGAGGAGAAATTAGCAGAATTGAATAGTTTTCGATTTCCAACTCAGTGTTAAAGCTAAAAGTCATTCAATGTTTGTGCCATAATACTAAAATTCCTCATGTTGATGTTAAAAAAGCACAACAAAGTGAGAAGGTTACACAGCGCATGTAGCAGTTTTTACTGGCCTGTTTTTCTGCTCCTTTAAAGAGCAACATGCTCTTTTTATTACTCCACTTCACATTCATGCATTGTCTCATATTCACACTTGGAGCTTCTCAGTGCAATCACAGTCGGCTGAGCTCATCTGCAGCTTGAGCTTTTCAGAGCCAATCTGAGATTCAAGCCATAACGTTTCTGGAAGGAAACAGGCTTCTCAGATCTCCAGGCTGCTGGTGTCCACAGCCGTAAGACAAACCCAGAATGTGAACACTTCATGTAGAAAGGCAGATTGGTGCCTACGATTCACAGCAGTTTATGCGTCTGAGCAACTTTTAGACCAGATGACATTAACAATTTGGACATAATTAAACTGTTTGGAACATCCTGTAGGCCCTTGCAGGCGTCTCATGAGCTGTGTGTATTTCAGTGCTTTGAACAGACATGTCGAGACATGTTTCCTTACTGTTCCTGTTGTAGGCATCACAGAAACAGCACCTGTTTTAAATGAGCAATTTAGCAGTTGACAGGTGGTGATGCATCTGTCACCTGAGCAGTTTGACGGCGAGAGCTTTAGTGGCTTCAGTGAACAGAAAATACTGCTGTCATTTTGAGTGTTTCAGCTTTTTACATCACTGTGGTTTAATCTGTTTGGATCACCGGGATGTTTTGGAACCAATGCAGCATCTTAAATGGGTTCACTGACATGACAAATACATTGAGGGGTAATTTAACAACATTGGAATCTGAACGTCAACAACACCAACGATGGATTGATTTTCTTAATCTGTTCCTCCTTTAAGTCATTTCTACACAAAAATGTTGGCATTTCACTGTTTCCAGATCCTCAGATAGGATTGTTTTGTCTTCCTATGACAGTAAACTGAGTACCTTTGGGATTTGGACAGTTTGTTGGACAGAGCAAGCAGTTCGAATATGTCAGTTTGCTCTTGTGAAAATTGTGAGTTCACTATTTCATAGTATTTTTAGGGCCAGAAATTCACAGAGAATCAAGAAAATAACCATCAGATTAATGGATAAAAATAATTGTAGCCTCAGAATCTGCTGTCTGATGAGGAGGATTTTGATGATGACTTGATTTAGATAATGATTCTTTTCTTGTGTACCTTCTTTCTTTGCTGAAGGTCCTAAAATACTGAAAATTATTGGCAGTTAATTAATGGTAATTTTGATTTTATGTTCCTTTCAGGTCAGTCTTGGAAGGCCTTGAGTGCGACAGACAAGCGACCGTTTGTGGAGGAAGCAGAACGCCTCCGTGTCCAGCACCTCCAGGATCATCCAAACTACAAGTACAGGCCTCGCCGCAAAAAGACCACCAAAAAACTCAAGCGGGTTGAGCCGGGGCTTCTGCTTCATAGCTTAGCCCAGGGTGGGGCATCAGGCCTTGGATTAGGACCTGGCGTCAGCCCCTTGGGTGCAGAAGGCATCTCTGGAGGTTCTGCTTATGGACATCCGAGCACCCACCCTACGCATCACCATCACTCTCACCACCTGCTGCCCTCTCTTGGGCACTTCAGGGACCTGCAGGCCCCGGGACACCCAGAGCTGGAGAGCTATGGCCTACCCACTCCGGAGATGTCCCCTCTGGATATTCTGGAGGATGGAGCTGGTGAATCTGTGTTTTTCCCCCAACATATGCAAGAGGAAGCAGGGATGGGAGGTTGGAGTGGGTACCACCACCACCTTCACCACCATAACCAGCATTACAGCCATAATTACAACAGCCATAGTCACCACAGCTCCATACATGGTGCAGCAACATATGGTCAGAGTTCAGGAATGAGTGCTGGTCCCAGTTTAAGCACCAGTATGAATTCCAGTTTGAGTCCCGGTAGAAGTTCCAGAGTTGATTCAAGAATGAGTTCTGTTGAGTCAAATATGACCTCAAGCATGAGCTCTGTCACATCAGTGTTGGCAACTTCAGTTAACTCTAGGTTGAATCCCGCTCATCCCTCCAGTCACCACATTGCCTTGAGGAGTCCTGTAAAGTGTCCACCACCTCTGTCCGACTCCTCCTCCCCTGTTTCCTATTCCCAGCCCTCTGTCAGCATCCCTGAGCCAATCAAGTCCCATCAAACACCACATCAAACCACTGCTCCTGTTGGCTACTTCGGCCAGATGTACGGGAGTAACACCCCGAATGCAGCATATTACATGCCCTCTCACCTGGGGCAGCTTTCACCTCCTCCTGAAACTTCACCTTCTTCCTGCTCGTCCTCCTCCATCATCCAGTCAACCTTCCCTCCCACTTTGCCTTTAGACCAGTCAAATCCAGAGTCCTCCAGTCATTTGGGGTCGTCTTCTGCTGAGTTCTGGTCCGAGGTGGACAGGCATGAATTTGACCAGTATGTAAATGTTGGAAGGAATCGAGAGGAGGCCTATGGACGTGGTGGGGGCTGTGCGTTGAAAGTCCTGAGTGGGCGCGGTAGTGGTAGTGTAGGTAGTAGCATGAATGGCAGTGTTAGCAGTATTATTAACAGGGATGTCAGTAGCATTTTGAATGGTGCTGGTGGGTGTGATGATGGGAGCAGCCCTCTTATATCTGCTCTGTCTGATGCCAGCAGTGCTGTCTATTACAGTGCCTGTATCACTGGATAAATACGCCATGATCTCATCTCATACGTACCTCCTTACATACTGCACAGTTCAGTTTGGTTCATTTGAACCTTTTGATAAGGAGGAAGCATATTGGAAAGGTTAGTTTTGGCTCATACTTTTAGTCAAGTCATTGTCATGTCTTGTTAATCTGTCATATATTCCAACTCTAGATTTAAAAAGGTTTCTCTAAATGCTAAAAATAAAGATGCTGATGAATAGTTTCATCATAACAAACGCCAGACCTGGGTGGAACCAGAGAACACAGTTTCTGAAAAATGCGCTAACTTAAGAAAAAAATAAAACAAAACAAAGAAAGCACTCAATTCAAACAAACATATAAATGTTACTTTTAGGGCCTTCATCTTCATCCGTGATAGCTACAGGCTAGTGTGGCTAGGTTAGATTTGGGAAGTTAGGTATGTAAACTTGCTAGCATAGCTAACTTGCGACCCACAGGATTGTTTGTAGGATTTGTGGGATATGCATGGATTACTAGCTCTTGGCACCTTTGCTGGCTCAAGCTTGAGCAGCAGGTCCTGATTTTTGTTAAGCAACTGGAAAATCAGCTACTGTCAGTCACTTAGCTAACATAGTGGCTGACAGTAGCTAATGGCGTTAGCTAGTTAGTTTCTGTTGCATCTCTCTAAGATTAGCGAGGTATTGTCTGTTGATCCAAATGAAAAGGTTCACAAGGTGGTTCTCAAAAAACAAAAGAAAATGAAGAAATAGGCCTAAGTGTGGCAGCTGGAGAGCAGCTTAGAATAGCATTGTGTTTTTCAGTTATTTATCCAGGGTGCTAAGTCTCTGTTAGCATGCGTGATGCTAATAAAGTTTTTATCAATAACTGGATACATTTATGACCTGGAAATTGTTCTGGTGGCTACAAAGTGTGAAGGATTCAGGGATGTAGGATATAAACAAGTGCTTGTCTTAGCTGAAGTGCCTTTGAGCAAGACACTAAACTCCTACCTGTTCCAAGGGTGTTGTTTCGCTGCACTCTAAGCAAAATTGTTTCTTTAATTGCACTGTGTGTAGCCAACTCTCAAAAAACAAATCCATCACTACGACCAAAATTTCAAGATCATCTCATGTGATTTTTGACATTTCATCTCAGGACCAGACGAATATTCATCTCGCTGAACTTCATGAAGTTTAGATTAATTCATCTCGGGACCACGAAGGACAATGAAGGACGAACTCGATGGACGGGGAGGAAAAAGACTCAATGGGAGAGACTTGATCCAGCCTCCACTTATCTCTCAGCAGTGATGTCGGGAAAGCCTTGGCCACAGACCCAGAGCAGACCACTGATGTCTCCCACAACTATCAGGATGTTTTACAAGCCGGGTTGGATTCTTTCTGACCGTGATACATGCCGTTCCCTCTCTGTCTCAGTCCATGACAGGGCCTCATGTCAAGCTCCATGCCAAATCTGCAAGTCTGAAGTTGCTTTGCTTCTTGGCAAACACAGATCTGTTGATGACTCAAAGATCTTTCTTTTTAACCAGTAAAGCCTCTCTGGTATAACAGCATATCGCTTGTTTAAACAAAATGTTCTTTTAATGCAATTTTACTTGTACAAATAACAGAAGAATGAGTTCTGCAAATTATGTGCCACTGGAACGAGTCTTGCGTGGCAGATCATGAAAACTGCTTCACATTATGCTCAAACTTCATCACGTCCAAGGTCTCCACGTTCGCAAATGTATGCAAAGCAACATTATGGTCGCAGATATTGGTAAGCAGTTTGACCACTGAGGGAATGGAAGGATAATGGTTCATGTGCGGGGTCTGAAGATGTTTTGAAACCTTGGTTTATGTAGCCGTTTACTGTATATATAGATGCTATGCCTCTTGGCAGTATGTGAAGGAGAAATTGAGACTATGAAATGTTCTCTTTGCACTGGGTTTAATGTCTTAGCTGTATAGAAGGAACACTACTTATCAAAAGTCAAATGTCAGTAATTTTAAATATGTTTTGTACAGAAAGGACTGTGTTTATTTTGTTTTATAGATTCTGTTTTAAAAGTTTATTTTCTCAAGGGAAAGGTTTGACATTTTAGGAAATAGGCTTATGTTTTTTTTCTTCTTCTTAGAGGCTGATTCTTTAACGTTGGACTGATCCAGACTAGCTGGAGTTAATCATCCACATTGATCCCACACACCTAACAGCGATGACGATAATCTCACCTCACTCTAAGAAACTGAATAAGCGTATTTCACAAATATGTTGAGCTATACCTTTAAAGATTATTTGAATATAAAAGCATTTTTTTCTGTTCCTCCAGAATGTTGTGTATCATAAAGTTGCCTTCAAAAGGAAATCTATAATTGCAAAGATCTTTTGTGGATCTCTGTGGGTCTTTAAATAGAGTTTAATAGGGTTACATGTTACACGTTGCTCTGCCAGTGACACCAGCATGCGAGAAACTTTCCCTCCCACACCAATGATAAATGACTGGAAATTAAAATGAGAACTTGTGGTTTTGTTTGTGCTGAGAAAATGAAAAACCAACAGTTGCAGCCACTGTAGAGGGTCTTTCTGTACGTGTTTATTTATCCAGTAATATTTTCATATACAGTGGGAGCAAAAAACAGAAGTCTCTCTTCAAGGATTTATCCTGCATCTGTTCAGAATTAACCCCACAGACAATACTTCTTTTTCTACATGAAACAGTAGAACAAAATCGAGTATCTTGTACAGTGAAACCAGTTACATTTACCACACCGTTCCTTGTGGCTGCCATTGGTTGAAAACAGAGCAACAGTAAATTTTTCCTAACATTTCCTCTCGAGGACGGAGCCACAGAGAAGCAGCAGTTCAGGCAAAGTATTAAAAAAATACTTCTACATCTGCATTTGACATTCTTTTCTGTTGACACCAAACAGAGTCTTGTTTCCATTTTAATTTACTGTGACACACAAAGAACATCAGAGAGACAGGCGTTTTTTGGAGTCGTGCAATAACTCTGGGGCTTTTGGTAATAATTATCTGAAGGGGGAAAAGAAAAAAAACGAAACACCCAAGATTTTGGGATTAAAACAAAGGACATTTTCTCAGCAGTCAAATAACAACCAATTAAAAGCAGGATTTTCCCAGAAGTGTCACTGTGATGTTTCTAAATCTGTCTAAATCCGACCATTATAATATTTTCTGTAGTAAATGTTTTTGTTTGTGTTTATGTTGGAAAAATGTGGGTTGGCTGTAAATGGAACTGTTCCTTTTTATAAAATAATTTCACAAAATAAACACTTGTAAGGTTGCACTTTGGTTTGTGAGTCTCTGGAGCAACGAGTTCGGATAAATGAAAGTCGAGCGATTTCACATCTGGAAGCTGATCAACACAACAGAAACATCTTCAACAAGTTTAGATTCTGTGTTTCGTTAGTTTAGTAATGTGCAGATTTAACCACCTTCATAACCACAATGTCATGATTTGGATATTGTTTGCATTATGAAAAGTACGTGCAGCCACATTTATTCATGTTCAGCTGTGTAAACGTCAGAGTACTTCCTGTTTGTAGTCATGGCTGCTTCCTGTAACCTTTCGCTCATGGCGGCCCACCTTTAGCGATTCTTAAACAGACACCAGCTCGGGCTGACTTTCAGGGATTTGTGCGTAATGTGGTGCACAGATCATTTCAACAGCAATAAAAACTTGCTCATGTTTGAACGTGTCGCTTGGCACAGACGCCGTGCACACTGGACGTCGGCCCAAAGCTGGTTTGAGAGCTGCTTTCTGGATGATTCGGACCAAACTGACTCAGATCTGCACCATAAAAGCTTGTTGAATCTAGAAGCCGCATCCAGGCCAGATCCGGCTCACAGTGTGTCCCTGGTGCCAGAACACAGCTAAGTGGTGTCTCATGGGGGGAGCTGTTGTTAGATTAAAGAGTGTGACCTGACGCCATCGAAATAAAACTAAACTGATCAGAACGCAGCCGACTGTGACGACACAATCATCCTGACTCGGCTGGATAAAACAAATTTCACAGAAATTCAGCCGTCAGTTCAGCTCTGTGAATTTCACAGATATTCGTTCGGAGGTCGTCGAGGTATTTCAGTCACACGGTCTTGGAACGACCTCCCAGAGGACTCCACTAATAATCCCAAATCTTAACCAAAGACACATTTTTGTTTTTGACGTCAGGCAGCTTTATTTATATCACACATTTCAAACCCAGAGGCTTCACAAAGTATTTGAAGCAAGTATTTTCGTCCACCCTTGACTTCCACCTGTTGATCTTCAGCCTGGTTGTGTTTTAATCTCATTTTGTATTAATTCAGTGTCACCTTCAAATCTCTTGTTCATTAGTTTATCCACTGCATGCTGGAGGATGACGTCCCGCCTTGTAGCCCCACCCTCAAAGCACTGATTGGTTGATTGCCAGCAGATGAAAGCAGCCAGCAGTCAGTGACATCAGCAGATCAATTTGATTGGCTGAGTAAATCACAGATGCGGCTGAAGACTCGGAGGCCTGGAAGTTAAAAACTGTTGCAACTCTCAAGTTTTATAGCAGAGATGCGTTGAAACGAGCAGCGTCTTCAGAGCGAACGCACCGCTGCGGCGT